>NW_022103903.1:2521752-2546105 GCF_000313985.2 Echinops telfairi
CGTTCACTGACTCAGCTTTCCTTCTGCAGCCGGCATCATTGCCTCTGTTTTGTAAGGTGGAGGACTTTGTTGACCGGTGTTGGGTTAATGGGTTAATGTTGGACTTGTGGGCTTGAGCAGCATTGGGTTGGGATGTTTTCATGATGCACATTTTCTTTACATAAAACTCTCTCTTATACATGAGTTGCTGTGGATTTGTTTCTCCAAAGTACCTAGACTAACACAGAAGCCAATGTCAGAATCATGGCAGAATATAGATTTCTGACCGTTCAACTGTATCAAAACAACAACAACACAATTGTGTTCGTGTTTACATACATACATATGATTTCTGATGACTCTTATTATAGTATAAAAACAGTTATCTCATCACAAAAGAGAAAAGAATGCAGAGAAACATTTTCTTTGTATGACCAAGTCTGTAGTTACTTTATTGGCAGCTCAAGGACAAAGGGAATATCAGATGTAGTTGATCATGTCCTCACCTGAGTGAGAGCACAATATTATCTATTGATCTGTTCACTTAGATGAACCTTTAGAATACCCAATTAAGAATTTCTAGGAATACTTTAGAGAAGAGAAATCACATTTTATATCCGGATTTGCATGACTCAAAGAACACTGCATTGTTCAAAAGCTCATGAACTAAAGCATTACTCTCAATTTAATCAGCACTGCGACCTTTGCTATTTAGATTATCTTCCCCAGTGTTAATTTTTTTTTGCAATGTATTATTGTTCTTTGAGGCATCTGAAAGTGCACCAATTAATTACTTTTCTTTTCATTCTAGTTCACAATGAGTTTTTCATTTCTTTGTATAGCCTCATGCTAATTTTCCACTTCAGTGAATGTAAGATAAAACAAAGTGTCACTTTCAAATAGGTAAAGATTAACCCAATACTCCATTTTCTATTAAAAGACATGAAGACCCTCTCTTAAATATTTTAAATGTGTATATATTGGGTAACTGAATCTCCACTTGTCTGTCAGTTTGTCATACCGTGGTGGCCTGTGTGTTGCTGCAATGCTGGAAGTTATGTCACCAATCTTTTAAATGACAGCAGGGTCCCTCAAAGCACACATATTTCCATGGAGCTTCCACTCTAAGGGCAAACAACGAAGGACTTGTGTGCCCACTTCAGAGGAAGAAGCCACTAAAAACCTTAAACATTGCTCTGAGACATTGTCAGATGCTGGCGGTTTAGTAAATGGCGGTAACCCATTGTCTGTGATACTGTCAGTGAATGGGCCCCTCAGGTTGGAGGGCACTCAAAATGTGACTGACGAGGAATACAGCCACAGTGCTCCTTGGAGGCAAGGGATGCTAGACTTTGTCTTACATGCTTTGGACTCATCAAGAGAGACCAGTCTCTGCAGAAGGACATCATGCTTGGGAAAAGGGGAAGGCAATGAAAATGAGGCAGGCCCCCAACAAGAGGGACTGACCCAGTGGCTGTAACAATGGGCTCAGCCACAGGGACAATTGGGGGGGGTGTCATAGGACAGGGCAGTGTTTTGTTCTCTTGCATGTAGGATAACTCTGAGTTGGAACCCCTTCAAGGGCACCTAACAAGAACCACAACACAACTAGATGCAAATTTCAGCAATTAACAGGGGTTAGCACTCCTGTATCATCCCCATTTAATTCAGACCACCCTCTTCATCATTTAAGAAGCCCCGGTAATAGAGTGCATTATGAATGGGGCTGATGATTTTGAGGTCAGCAGCTTAAAGCCATTAGGCATTTCTCAGGAGAAATACGAAGTTTTCTGATCCTGTGAAGATTTATAATCTCAAAAGCCCACCAACAATTCCAGTCTCTCCTATAGGGGTGCTATGAGTTAGAATGGACTCAATAACAGTGAGTTTGGATTGTGTTTTTGGTTTGAAGCATTTATACTGGCTTTGCTTTTAAAAACATATCAAAGTTACTAAATGAAATGTATTTACATTTTGGTAATGGCATAACAATGGTGGTTCCTAAAAGGCTATATTCCTAGCATTCAGAAAATCCCCAAACTTATAGACTTGGTGTGATCACCAGGAACCTGAGTGTATTTTCTTCTACCACCAACTGTGGTTACATTCCGGAAACTTACTATTACACTAACTCACAAGTTCTGCCTTTATAATAGACAAGAAATGTAAAGCAGTGTCATGTTTTTGGAATCTGTCTGGGGGGTTCTGTTGCTATTCATTAGGTTCTATTCAGTAACTGACAATTTGTAGAAGCTATACATAAAGTTTTCAATGGTTCCTTCCTCTGAACTGGAGATTTTATGTTGTCGGTTGTTATCCTGAAAGCTCTGCTGAAACCTGTTCACTTTGGTGATTCTGTGTGACATAGCTCCAGCATGCATCACAGTATTGCACCAGCCACCACAATACAACCAACTGGCAGACAAGTGGTTTAATTTTTTTATGATTATGTAAAATGCTATGTTTTTATGATTATGCAAAAACTTTAGGCTGTGTAGATAATAACAACTATAGATAACTTTAAGAAAAATGGGAATTTCAGAACACTTCATTTTGCTCATTAGTACATGAACCAAGATTCAGTCACTTGAACAGAATAAGGATATATTGTATGATTTAAAAATCAATAAAAGAGTTCACCATAATTATTTAATTTGTATTCTGGGAAAATAATTTGAGAAGCTGGAATATTTTTAAAAGAATGTGGCATAAGTATCAGAAGACATTTAATTAACAACTTTAAGTACGCAGATGACACGACCTTGTTTGCTGAAAGTCAAGAGAGCTTGAAGTATTTATAGAGGAAAATCAAGGAATGTAACTTTCATTAAAGTTTATAACCGAAGATGAAGAAAACCAAAACCCACACAAATAGACCAATAGACAACATCAGGATAAATGAAGAGAAGACCAGTTTTGTGAAGGATTTAACCATAGCCAATGCTCATTGAAGAAGCAGGCAAGAAATCAAACCATATACTGCATTAGAAATATTTGCTGCACGCGATGCACAGAGATGACCACAGGGGCGGACCCACCACAGGTTACAGCGTTCCTCACTGACCCTTAGCACCATGGGGGACAACCCTAGAGACACATGGTAGGAATTGTGCCTGCCCTGAGCCGACTATATGGAAGCCAGCCACTGGGGGCGTGCAGCAGAGCAACAGGGGTAACAGAGCAATGAAGTTCCCAGGGATAGATGTGAGGCCATGACATGGCACCCCATCAGACTAGACTGGAAAGCACTTGTAAAGGACAACAAATGTACCCCGAACTATTTATAGGTTGTTTTTTTCTTTTATGTTGCTGTTGTTGTTGTAGCTATTGTTTTACTTTCTATTGTTGCTTCCTTGTACTCGGTCTTGTGATGGTGCATATTGTTGTCATTGCATGTATACCTGGAAGGGGTAGGCAGGATAAACAAGCCAGAGGAGAGAATAACTGGATGACAGTTCCGAGGGGACATGGGAGAGGAGGAGATGGGGGGAAAGGAAGTGGGTGTTAACAAACCCAAGGACAAGGGAACAACAAGTGATCCAAAATCAGTGGCAAGGAGGGTATAAGGTCTGGCAGGGCTGGATCAAGGACAATGCAACCGAGAGAAATTTCTGAAACCCAAATGAAGGCTGAACATGATAGTGGAATAAGAGGAAAGTACAAAGAAATAGAGGAAAGAACTAGGAGGCAAAGGGAAGTTATAGAGATCTAAATATACGCACATACAGATGCAAATATATTTATATACAATGAGGGGGAAATAGATCTATGATTATATATCAATAGGTTTAGTATTAAGGAAACAGATGGACAGTGGGTGCCTACTCAAGTATTCTTTCAACACAAGAACACTTTGTTCTAACAATTCGGTAGTCTGAGATGCTCACCTTCCTGGCATGATCGGTGAAACAACTGGTCTACAAGCAAATGTGGTGAAAAAAGCTGATGGTACCCGGTTATCATAAGATATAGCATCTGAGGTCTTAAAGGCCTGAAGATAAACAAGCAGCCATCCAGCTGAGAAACAACAAAACCCACATGGAAGAAGCACACCATCCTGTGAGATCACAGGGTGTCAAAGGGATCAGGTATCAGACATCAAAGACCAACAAAATCATAGCATTGTGAATGAGGGGGAGTGCGGAGTGGGGACCCAGGGTCTATCTCTGGGAAATTGGACATCCCGTTGCAGAAGGTTCATGGGGAGGAGACGAGTCAGCCAGTGTGCAGTGTAGCAATGAGGAAACATACAATTTTCCTCTAGTTCTTGAATGCTTTCCCCCCACCCACCCACTATCATGATGCCAATTCTACCATATAAATCCAGCTGGACTGGAGGATGTGCATTGGTACAGATAGGAACTGTAAACACAGAGAATCCAGGAGAGATGAACCCCTCAGGACCAGTGGTGAGAGTGGCAATACCTGGAGGGTGGAGGGAAGGTGAGGGAGTAAGGGAGAACAGATTACAAGGATCCACATATAACCTCCTCCCTGGGGGACAGACAGCGGAGAACTGGGTGAAGGGTGACGTTGGATGGTGTAAGATATGACAAAATAATGATAATTTATAAATTGTTAAGGGTTCATGTGGGAGGGAGGATGTATGGAGGGGAAAAAATGAGCTGATACCAAGGGCTCAAGGAGAAAGCAAAGGTTGTGAGAATGGTGAGGGAAACAAATGTACAAAAATACTTGACACAATATATGTATGTTTTGATTATGATAAGAATTGGATGAGCCTCCAATAAAATGATTTAAAAAAGAAATATCTGCTGTACAAGATCTCTTTAAAGTATCAAAGAGCAAGGATGTCACATTTCTTAGATGGGATTTGCTTGGTTCAAAATGAAATATTTTCTCATTCACAATATCTTCCAAAAAAATGCTTTCAAACTAAGGATTGTCTTCAGAGTGGTGCAGGAGTTCAGGGTGATGATGATAAATTGATTGTCATTGAGCAGTAAGCCAAATCAAACCAAGCCACACTCACTGCCATCCAGTACAACTCATTGAGACCCTCCAGGATGGAGTGCAATGGCTCTGGGGGGTTCCCAGACTGTATGTGTTTGCTGGAGTAGAAAGACTCATCTTTCTCCTGGGGAGCTTCTAGGTGGCAGTGAGCAACCCAGACTTAGTGACCAAGACATTGCTTCTCTTTCCTCATGACTTTGACATCTTGCATTGCAGAGTAGAAGTGTAGTTTGCAGTGGTTTGGTTGTTTAGTTTTCTTTCCAAAATAGGTTGCCAGTTCCATCATCTGAGGTATCTATGAGTGGATGTGCGTCTCTAGCCATTTAGTTACAAGGGCTCCAAATCAGAACAAGGCTCTGAGACCCTTTGTTAAACCCTTAGAGCCATGAATTGTGGTGACTCACACACCCTTTTGGTGACACAAATAATCTATTAATCTTATGATTGTGCCTCTGAGACTTTGTAGTTAAGGTTTCTCGGTTTCTTAAAAATATTTTTCAATACTATCCTGTGATAGGGTTTTGTGTCCATAAGGACATGTGGGCTGTTTAGCCTGTCAATCAGGTCACAGCTTGATTGGAGGGTTGCCAAGATAAATGACACATTCAGCCCAGCCCATTCCTCTTTCTCCCGGGTGATCAGATCACTGAGCTGCTGCCTGAGTTAGCTGCTCTGCCTTTCCTTTTTTAAAAAAATCATTTTATTAGGGGCTCATACAACTCCTATCACAATCCATACATACAAGAATTGTGTAAAGCACATTTGTAAATTTATTGCCCTCATCATTCTCAAAACATTTGCTCTCTACTTAAGCCCTTGGCATCAGCTCCTCATTTTTACCCCTCCCTCCCTGCTTCACCCTCCCTCATGAACCCTTGATAATTTATAAATTATTATTTTGTCATATCTTACACTATCCGACATCTCCCTTCACTCACTTTTCTGTTGTCTGTCCCCCAGGGAGGAGGTTATATGTAGATCTTTGTAATCAGTTCCCCCTTTCCACCCTACCCTCCCTCCACACTTCTGATATTGCCACTCTCACCACTGGTCCTGAAGGGATCATCCGTCCTGCATTCCATGTGTTTCCAGTTCCTATCTGTACCAGTGTACATCCTCTGGTCTTATCTGTGTACTACACTACCTGTGGGCTGAGGCCACCCATGGATCATGGTGGAGTGTGTTGCAATGCAGTTCATTGCTGTCTTGAGGCTCCATCTTGACCTGCTTCACTCTGCTACTGCTGTGCTACCGGCCTCTGCTAAGCCTCAAAATCTCATCTTCCTGCTTACTCTACCCCCCCCCCACACCCACCCCCACCCCACACACAACTTGCCATGTCTACTGCCTGAGGGCCAACTCTGCTCATCTTGCCTGTGGGCAGATGGTCCCTCCAGCCAGCCACTTCTCTTTCTGCTTCTTTGACCTTGACCCAGTGGCTGGCCTGACTAGGAAGGACATTCAGTATATTAACTGTCCCATGAAAGTGAGGACTAATTAGTTTTTGTATTCCTTCTCTTTATATAACCCTATCCTTTATATATATAATCATAAATGTCCTGGGTTTGTTTCTCTAGAGAACCCTGCCTAACACATACTGATGATCAGTCCAAGGTGGTATAGAAGAGACTTGTGGGAATCAATTTTGTCTAATGAAAGAAATTATTATTTGAAATCCATAGCCCTTTAAACTAATTTTGCCCACATATTGGGAAAGCGTTCAGTGGATTATACATTGGGCTACTAATCATGAGGTGAGCAGTTCAAAACCACCAATTGCTTCTTAGAAAAAGAGAAGATTATCTGCGCCTGTAAATATGTAAGGTCTCAGAAACTCCAATCTGGTACTTCTTTTCTGTCCTGTGGGCTTGTTATGAGTCAGATTCAATTCAATGGCAGTGCTTTTACAGAGTAAAGATGGAGAGGAAAAAGTGAAAAGAGGCTGCTAACTTTTTCTGGCTGAGAAAATTAATGAGTTTTTGCTGTTGTTAGTTGGTTGGTTTTGGTTTTTAAAGGAAAACAAGAAAGAAAGAAACATTTTATGATCGTTAAAAATACAACCCAGAAAAATAATTATCAGCCTAGACAATGGCGTGTGGATGGACAGAAAAGAGAAACACTCCCATGCAGCTGGATTTGACTAACACATGAAATCTCATCATGCAGAGGCCTGAAGAACAAGAGAGAGAAAAAGAGGCCCAACCAATAGTCCACTTCTTTAGCCACCCTCTCTGCACTAGTTTTCTACCGAGCTTTAAGTTATCATACACTTAGTGACGGTGGTAGTTACATAATCTGTTGTCGACTTGAGAATACTAAGAGTGAAGGGGTGGAGTTTAATGTGTCAATTAGGTTGCAGCTTGATGACCTCATTTGGAGGCCCTTAGGAGTTAAATAGCTTGCTATAGGTGGGACACTATCTCCCTGGAGACATTCCTGTTGACAAACCACATGGAGATATGCTGATAGAGCCAGAGCCTTGGAACTGGAGGAGCCACATGGAGACCTACACCAGCTTTGAGATGTTTCTACCACCACTGGATCTACAAGACGTTCCACCCATTGACCTATGATTTTCCTGCATTTGGCATCATTGCATATGTTGCATTATTCTGAAGAGGAATGTATGGATTGGTATTGGACATATGGGCTAATATCAGACTTATGGGCTTTATCTGGACTGGGATGTTTTCTTAATATACAGTTAGTCTTGTCTATAAAGCTCTTTCTTATCAACATGATTGTCTATTAATTTTCTTCTCTAGTCAACCCAGACTAACACAGTGATTAATTAACATAAATTAATTAATTGAAAAAAAATCAGTTCTCAAGGTCAAGTGTCTAATATCAATATCCGTATAATAAATTCAAGGTTCCTTTCAGGGACTGTGGAAGAAATTTTCCATTTTTGTTGTTCTTTTGTTATAAGATAATAGAAGCTGCCAGGATTCTTTTTCTTGTGGTATAATTTTAACCTCTTTTTTCATTGTCATGTCTCTTTTTCCTTCTTTGACATTTTCTTCCATTTCTTTTATAAGAACACTTGTGAATATATTGAGCCTACTCAGCTAATTGAAGATAATAATCTAAACGCAAGGTTGCTGTTGCAGTCACATCCTTAAGTCCCCCTTTGCCATATAACATATTGACAGAATTCTGGTGATTAGGATATGAAAGCCACAAGTCGCCTACCACGTGATTTGAAGAACCAGACAAAGTATGACCTTGAGTATATGTGCAAATCTTATTTAGTTTCCCCAGAGAAATTGTGTCTTTAGATGCCTGTGATTCCAGCCACAATAAGAAAACAATCACCTGGTATTCCATAAGCAAGTGCTATTGAGTTAAACTCAGTTCATTCCAAGAAATAGGAAAGAAGACATTGTTATTGTAGGCCACTAAGCTTGAGGTCGATTTCAATGTACTAATAGATAAGTACAACCAGAATGCTCCTCAAGGTTGGTGAGAGTTCATCTTTCATATTTTGGACAAGTTATCAGGAAAAGCTAATCTTTGAAGAAGGACATCATGCTGGGGAAAGTAGAGGGACAGTGAAAAAGACGAAGGGCCTGGACAAGGTGGCCCTTGAGACAGTGGCTGCGGCAGTGGCTCCAACATGAGGAAGGTGCAGGACCAGCTGGTGTTTCATTCGGTTCTACTGGGATCACTGTGAGTCAGAACGGACCTGACGGTACCCAGGGGTTGGGGTGGTGGGCGAGGGAACTCACTGCCATCAAGTCAGTGCTGCCTCATTGTGACCCCTGTAATTGTTCATGGGAGTAGAACACTGAGTTAGTTTATTGTGCCAACCTGGCCAATAAACACATGTGGGGTTAATTGAAGGGCGGAGAGATAAATGGCTCAGTGAGCCTCACCTTTCTTGTTCTCGAGTCGCTTGCTTTCTGATGGTTAGACCAGGGTACAGCTGCCTTAGCCTTCAGTTTACACGGGTGACTTCCTACAAGACATCCCAAAGGAGAAGCCACATGGACCTACCCTGATACAGCCCTGGATGCTGGAGCACCCTTGTGGAGACCCCTGCCAGCACTGAGATGTTTACACATTCACTGACTCGGCTCTCCTCCTGCAGTCGGCATCATTGCATGTGTGTTGTGAGCTGGCGGAGAACTTTGTGGATTGGTGTTGGACATATGGGTTAACGGGTCAATGTTGGATTTGTGGGCTTGGCCAGCACTGGGTTGGGATGTTTTCTTGATGCACACTTAACCTTTATATAAAACTCTCTTATACATGAGTTTCTGTGGATTTGTTTCTCTAAAGTGCCCAGACTAACACAAAAACCCAGTCTTTCTCGTGTGGAGCTGCTGGTGGTTTCGATCAGCCAGCCATACAGGTGGCAGCCTAATGTGTAACCACTGTGCCACTTGGGCTCCCTGATGGTACCTAGCAGCAACAACAATAATAGATAACTACAGGCCTGTCATTAATGAGAAAGCTTGCATTTCCTCCCTCACTAATCATGCAAAGAAAGAAAAGTAATCATATGCTGGGTGCAAGAAGAATTGTGCTAAGAGGAGAGCACAAGGCTCCTAAGGATTCTATATGCAAAAAATAATATGTCTATTCCAAAAAACATAATCAGGATATTTGCGATAATATAGAGGATGTATGGATTTGAGGCAAAAGGAAAGAAATCCATACAAAAAATTGTTAACATTGATTATGATGAATGTATGGTTATTCCTATAATTGTATATTATTGGTTTGTGTATAATAACTAAATGAAAAACATTTTCGCTGCCACATAAGTGAAAAAATTATCAATGTTTCCCTTGACTAAATTTAATTTTTTCCTGCCTCATTGGAATATATCAAAGATGCAGACAGCGGAAATAGGAAACACTGTAGATTTCCTGGCATAATGCTAATTGTTCTTCAATATCCATTTTTTTCTCCATATGGTAATGTTTAATTGCCAGGTATATATCTACCTATTACTGTCATTTTTGCTACCATGTAACAAATGTTAAGAAGAGAATCAACATATGCTGTTTCTCAGTCTTGGCCTTAGTCCATCCATGTATGTGCTTTGCCCTTACATTCTCTTTTCTGTCAGTAATAGCATTAATTTAAAATACATTATTCATATGTCAGAATACTGTTGAGAAATTAATTGGATTTAAAAAATTAGAATATAATGTCTCCGTGAAGTTGAACTACTAAATAGAACTGCTGAATTTAGACTACTAATTGAAATTAGACACACACACACACACACAAAGAAGCCACTCTGTCATTTATGTGAATATGTTTTATCATTATTGTTTTTAGTTAAGTCAAAAGCAAATTAGGGTAAAAGCAAAGTTGTTAATACAAAAGCTAAATTTACCTTACATGCTAATTCCCTAGTGGAAGTTTTATATTTTTTCTTTTCCTGAATAAAAATATGAAAATGAGAAGCTTATTGAAGAAATGTGGTAATATAATACTATAGGCTGGTTTAGCTGGTAACCAGGAACCAAGGGATGAAGTTACATCAACAGGTTGGTAGTCATCCCTCCAAGAAGTTGCTATATTTTTTATATATTATTTTATAAGATGTCATCCCAACATTAACAAATTAAAATAACAAATACTTATATCTCTCAGTTCCTGTGGGTCAATATTTCATATTTTTCAAGGATTGTCATGATATTTTACCTAGTTATGTAACAGAGATGGAGTCATCTCTGGAGTTGACTGGATCTAAAGGAAACACTTCCAGACACATTGATTTTGTATTTTGCTGCACTGTGGAGAGATGGCATCAGGTGCTCGCTTTCTCACCTGGGCCTCGGTCCAGGCTTGTTCTCAATAATGTGTATTGATTGTCACAACGCTAATGATGAGACAAAAAGAGAGAGAGCAAGAGAGAATGCCAAATATGGAAGTGGCAATCTTTTTGCACATGGTCTCAAGAATGCACTCCAGTCTATAATCCTTAGAAGCCATTCAATAAATTCAGTTTCTCCTCAACAGGAGGAGATTGAAAAACTACTGACACTAGCACAAGCTAATCGACACACTGAATTTGCAGTCATTTGGTGCGGGTTATAAAAGAGGATGGATAGCAGATCAATGCCAGGCAATTTGACTTCACCATAGCCTGTTATTTATTTTAAAAATTATCATGACTACTCACCTGAGAGTCTACCTTCCACGATGGAAAGGAAATATTAGCAAATTCTAAGGAAATACGTCTGATACCAGATCATGACTGCCCCTTCCTTGCTATCCCTTCTGCAGAGGGCATTTAAGGAAATCTGCTTTCCATAAGAATAGATCAATTTTATTTTCAGGATGAATCTGAGAAATAATGCATTGACCAGTTAAGAAACTCCCTTGCCATGTATGACAGAGCTTCAAAAAGTTTGTGACAAAAATCCAATATTGTTTAATTTTGTTTTGTCCCTGAAATTTTTGCAACACCCCCATGTAATTTGGAATGAACCTACCAGAGTTTCTAGAAGTATTCTGAAGCCAAAAAAACAAAAACCAACAACAAACACTCCCCACCATCAAGTCCACAGCAACACTATACTGCAGAGAAGAACAGCACCATCGGATTGGCATGGTTAGCCATCTTTACAGAACTGCACAGACTCCCACATGTGTCTCTGGTGGAGTGACTAGTGAGTTCAAGCTGCTACCTTATGGTTAACATCCGAGTTCCTTAATCATTGAAACATCAGCACTCCTTGGTACTATTACAGCAAGGTGAAATATAAATTACTTATCCCTGAGAAAGAAACAGAGAGAGTGGGGTTCTTTAGACCTTAATCATATGCAACACTTAGATTTGCTATTGAAACCTATACACTGCTTTATAAGATAAGAAAAAGGCACCTCAGGAGAAAAAAGTCACAGAGTGCAATAACCAAGTCTATAAAATGTAGAGAAGCATGTCTTCTGCATCGTGAGGAGCTCAATGATCCTATATTTAAAGTGTTGGTTACAAGTTCACATACTGATGGAAAACTCTGCGGAAGCCAAAGGAGAAGTCAAAGGAAGTGCTAACAAAATGATCATTCATAATCATATTAATAATACTACTTTTTGCCTCACAACAGATGACCTCATTTCTATTTTGGAAATGAGGTTATACCTGTGAAGAAGCATCATGGAGTTTACATATGACCTCCTCTAAGTGCACAAGGGGTAAGGAGAATCCTACTCCAGACTGGCCTAAGACTGATCACCATACGGAATCTGGTCTTGACACCAATTCTGATCCTCAGTTGTCTTTTATCTCATCCTGACTCCAACTCCTCCTAAGGTGCTCTGCTTCTCTGCGGGGAGACCTATCCATCGTAATGGCCACACAGAACTTATAGATAATACTTACAGTTGTGGGCTTTATTAGGAAAGTTAACATATTTTCACAGAACAGAATCAGAAAACATTAAAAATTCAGTTCTTTAGTTGATAGTGCTTTTTTCTCAAAAACATTCTTTAGAATGTATGCCATGACATCTTTTATATCAAATTCATTTTTCATATTCTTGAGCATGATGTTTTTTGTTCAGTAATTACATTTCTTAAAACACCCTTTCTTTCTTAAATATATGTCTAGAAATATCCCAGTCCCAAAGCCCATTAGTAGGCCACTGGAGATCCCCTTGCAGAGGGGTCTCGGGGAGGAGATGAGCCAGTCAGGGTATGATGTAACAATGATGAGAAATACAACTTTCCTCTAGTTCCTAAATGTTTCCTCCCTGCTCCCACTACCATGACTCAAATTCGACCTTGCAAGACTGGCTAGACCAGAGGATGTACACTGGTACAGATAGGAACTGAAAATCCAGGGAATCCAGGGCGGATGAGCTCTACAGGACCAGTGGTGTGAGTGGCGAAACAGGGAGGGTAGAGGGAGAGTGGGTAGAGAAGAGGGAACCGATTACAAGGAACTATATGTGACCTCCTCCCTGGGGGATGGACAACAGAAAAGTGGGTGAAGGGAGACGTCAGACAGGGCAAGATATGACAAAATAACAATTTATAAACTATCAAGGGCTTATTAGGGAGGGGGGAGTGGGGAGGGAAGGGAAAAATGAGGACCTAATGCTGGGGGTTTAAGTGGAGAGAAAATGTTTTGAGAATGATGAGGGCAATGAATGTACAAATGCGCTTTACACAATTGATGTGTGTATGGATTGTGATAAGAGTTGTATAAGCCCCTAATAAAATGATTTTTTTTTAAAAAGTGAGCTCAGAAACAGGAACAGAGACTCTTGCAACCATCAATATATAGGAACCACCAGGGAGTGTTCCCTAAGTCCCAGAGGCACAGAGGCAATCACATTGAAACAACATGACAGAGCAGAGCAGCCATGCGAAGACCATGAGACTAGAGTAGTGGGCTTCCTGGACCATGGAATGAGTGAACCTGCGTACCTTAAAATGGAACTGGCTTTCAGAGCCGGCTGCCCTTTGAGTAGTCATAGGTGCTAAAGGAGTTTTGAAACATTTGACGGAGCAGGGCAGCGCCCATTTTCAGTGTGGCTCAGAGGCTGAGGGTTTTGCCTGCTGGTATGGCTGGTATGGAAATAGGCAAATGAGAAGAATCTAGCCTTTAGCTTGAGACTTTGTTCAGACACAGAAATACTTCCAAAAAACCCATTAGCAAATCATGATAGTAAGCTGGATTTTAACAATGTGACTATCTGCACTTATCTAAACAAATAAGCATGTAACTATTTTAATTATGAAAGCTGACCCAAGATTACTTGATCTTAATATTGATATACAGCAACTATAACTATAGGTTTAAAGTGCTATAGACTGCTGGAGGGGGGGGGAGTGGATCTTTTGATGTAGCCTTAGAAGGCAATTTGCCACAATGAGATGAAATGATATAGTCACACAAAATGTGCTAAGAGGTTAAATGACAATATACTCATGTACTTTAATGCAAATCTACTCAGAGTATCAAAAATTTCTGGCTTATTATCTCCAGAAAAACATTTATTTTGGGTGAGTCAAAAGAATCATAAAGAGTGTTGTTTATCATCCAGTTCACAAAATAACTCTAAATTTATTTATATAAAATAAAACAAACATATTGCTGTCTAGTTGATTACAACTTACAGTAACCATAATGTAGCATAGAGTGAAACTGTCTCATCCAGTTTCCCAGACTGTAATCTTTACAGAAACAGGCAAACATATTTTTCTCCTGAGGAGTAGCTTACAGGTTTGAATTGCAAGGCATCCTGTTAGTATCTCAAGTATCTCAACACTTAGATACAGCACAAAGACTCTTTCCATTATATATAGCATCAAACAGTTTAAAGTAGACTTTATATAGTATAGAAACTTCAATTGATTTGTTTCCACTGGCTGAATCTCAAAGTAATTGAATCTTAATTCATTTTCTATTGTTGTATTAAACATTTCCACTTATTGGAGGTTTCAAATAACAATATCTTATTTTGTTCATGAGCCTAGAACATTTAGTTGCCTCCCTTGTTCAGGAGTTCTCGGGCTGTGTCCTCATGAAGATACTGGACTAGAAAAAGTGCTTTCATATTTTTGGAAGAACTGATCTGCTTTTGGTTGTAGAATGGAGGTCATATTTGTCTGCTATTACTTGATAAGTTTGCTTTTAGCTCCACTGTGGGGGAAGATGCCAGAGACCCACAACTAATCACGGGTTCGATGAACGCAATTGTACAGCTAAGATACAGGAAGATTATAATGAAGTCATAGAGACCATGAGAGACATAGGAGAGAGTCAATAAAGAAGTCAGACACAATTCATGGTAGCATGCTCACCTCAGCCCCGCTTTGTGGTCCTCGTGGGCAGAGCCTGAGAGCCGGCCAGCCAGAGACTCCATTTATTGCTAACCAAGGATTATATATACTTAGGGGTGCATGATTACATGTAACCACACATCACAGAAAGAGGCAGTACAATAGGCATACAAGCAATAGGAGGGGGACATACAATGGACATAGGTGTAACAGGAAGAGGATGAGCTAGGGGTCTATACATGATAGGAAGGGGAGGGACTAAGGTTCTACATGTGACAAGATGGGCGGACCCTAGATTCATGATGCTGGCCTAACCTTGGTCACCCTTGAGCGGGCTTGACCTCTCAAGGATCTCCTACCAGGAAACAGTTAACTATTATCATTATCAGAAGGGAGTGGGTCCTACATGTTGTGGGATAAACAGTGGTGTCTGCTTGCTCTTGATGATTGATAACTCTTAGAGAGAATAACCTCTGACCTACTTCTGTTGACCTCCAAGTGTATAGTCATTCACCACATGTAGTAAGCAGCTAAGTTTGGCATATATTTAGGGGAGACAACTTGGGAGAAATCTGTTTCCCGCACTCCACTGCAGTAATTTATTTGCCAACAAGTCCATTCCATCTCAATATAGAGATGGAATATAGAACTTCTCTCGTGGTTAATATAGAACTTCTCTTTTGGTTAATATCTTTAAAATTCTCTGACTTTTGCAACTTTTAGGGGGGGAAATTCTACCCCTTTGAGGACGTATGTGATTGTCAGGCTCACCTTGATATTCTCCCTTTACTAAAGTCAGACGTGGTGGCTTGTGCGGTGCTAGAAGCTATGCCACTGGTATTTCACATACTAGCAGAGTCATTCACAGTGCATAGGATTCGGCAAAGCTTCCAGACTAAGGATAGACTATGAAGAAGTAACAGGCTGTTCAGTTCTTTAGAATTTGCGACAGAACATCTTACGTATAGCATCAAAACGAAGTCAGACCCTGAAAACCTCATAGACAGAAGCAGAACACTCTTAGATATAGTGCGCGAATATGATCTCCTCATGTCAGAAAGCTCCCAAAATATGACTTAAGAAGAGCTGCTTTCTCAAAGCAGAGTCTACCACATTACCTAGATGAAGTAAACCTTGTTTAAGAGTAAAGTTTTCTGGACCATCATTTGCCATTAGGGCATAATGCAAAATGAGAAGAAAACACTGAAGATATCAGTTAATTATCATAAATTAAAATTTATGAATCATGCAATTGTCAAAATTAAATAAATTAGAAATTGTCAAAATTAAATAAATTAGAAATTGTCAAAATTAAATAAACTAGAAATTGTCAAAATTAAATAAAAAGAACATCAACATGTTTTAAATATTAGTTATGTATATTAATGGATGTATATTGGCCATCTTCAATCAGAAAAATCAATGACAGATTCAAGAGGAATTACTTTGAATTCATCATTTAAAAAAAAAAAAGAAATTTCAAGATCTTTCTCAATATAATGCTACCAGTGTTGGTATTATATCTATCAGCATACAAGGAAACCCAGTCAATGAAACTATTATTTAAATTCATGTACCAATCACTAAAGCTAACACACTATCTTTGAGTCAACTCTGACTCATAGTAACCCTAAAAGCATGATAGAATTTTTTTTTTTTTGCATTTTTGAGGGTGTCACTCTTTACAGGAGTAGAAGGCCTTGTGGTTACTCTGCACACAAAAGTTAGAGACTCAGAAGCTGGAGAATTATACCAATGGCTTCAGTCTGAAATTTATCAAACATTTCAAAATGTACTGATAAATATTGGCCATTGGAATGCAAAAGTTAGAAACAAAGAGAAAAGAATAGTAGTTGGAAAGTATGGTCTTGGTGATAGAAACAGAGCTAGAGATCACATCATATGATAGAATTTTGCAGGACAGATGATTTTTTTCATAGCAAATACTTTTTTTTTCTTCCAACAACACAAACAGGGACTACAGTGAACCCTCGCCACTTCGCGCTTCGACTTCCGCGGCTTCACTCTATCGCGGTTTTTGCGTAATAGCGCATGCTCTGTCATTACTGCCACTGATTGGCTCATACTGTGCACGCTTCTGTCTGCATCACTACGTATCGGAGCTACGTATCAGATGCATTTTTGCTTTTGTACAGTGTACTGTAATTGTTTGCGATTTTTAAGAAATTTTATCTAAGCCCTATGATGGCTCCTAAATGAGCTGCTTCTTCTAAACCTTCTGACAATAAAAATAAGCGCCAGAGAAAGATGCTCACCATCCAGGAAAAGGTAAAACTTTTGGATATGATCAAAGATGGCAAGAAATCGTGGAGGTTGCACACCATTTCGACTTGAATGAGTCTTCCGTTCGCTCCATCCGTAAAGAGGAAAAAAACATCCATGCTACGGCTACTTTCACTTTCAACAAGGAAGCAAAGCGCATCGTGACAAGTCGTAATAAGTTCATAGTAAAAACGGAGTCTGTCCTAGCCGTTTGGATCAATGACAGGCACAAGAAAAACATTCCGTTGGATTCGATAGTCATCCGGGAGAAGGCAAGGCAGCTCTATCAGCGTTTTACAGCAGACAAACCTCAACCAGAATCCTCTTCTGCATACTGTAAACTAGATGCCATAAATAATATAATAAATAATAAATGATAATTGTAACGTCCAAAATGTTTTACTGTATTTTCCCTTTTTCGTTTAATAAATTGGGTAATACGAGTGTAATGGTGACTAAAGGGTGTTTTTTCATGTCCTCTATGCTCTAACTACGAAAATATTTGATTTACAAATAAGAAATCCTACTTCGCAGAATTTCATTTATCACGGTAGGGTCTAGAACCGATTAATCGCGATAAACGAGGATTCACTGTATATGCCTGGACTTCTCCACGTGGATAGGCAGAAATTAGACGCTTTATCTCTGTGGGAAGAGATGATGGAGAAGCTTAATACCAGCAACTAGACATTAGGCCAGTGGCAGGGGTCTGACAGAAGTAAGTTTCTTAGTAGAAGTTCAGGTGGAAGTTGTAGAAAAAGGAAACAATTCCAGGGGAAATACGACCTTGACTCTAACCTACTTGAATTTTGAGACATCTCAAGAACAGATCTGCTCCATGAACATTAATGACAGAAGACCTTATGGGCTGTGAGAGCGCATCAAGAACTTCATTACCTGAGGTGTTAGTCTGGATCGACTAGAGAAACAAATTCATGGACAATCAATCACATGTGTATAAGAAAGAGCTTTATATACAAGAGCAATTGAATATTGAGACAACATCTTAGCCCAGTCAGAAGTCCATATGTCCGAAATTAGCCATATGTCCAATACCAATGTATACATTTCTCTTCAGCTGCATGAAAAACATGTAATGAGAACAAATGCAGGAATACGACAGGCCAGTGTGTGGGAAGTCTTGTAGATCCAGTGGTGTTGTAAGTATCTCAGCGCTGGCAGGTGTCTCCACGTGGCTGCTCCAGCTCAGGACCCTAGAATAGTTCCATGTTTCTTGTCAGTTGCAATGTCTCCCAGAGAGTGAGCCGACAGAGAGAGTGTCTTCTGCCTCCAAGGAGGAATTTATCTTCTTAGCGCCTCCAATTGAGGTCATCAAGCTATGACTTGATTGTCAGGGCTATCCCTTCTCACAATACTTATTCAATCTGAATACTGAGCAAAGAAAAAGACAATCAGGATTTTATGGGGTGGGGGAAGGGCATCAGAATTGGATAAAGGCTTATTAACAATCTGTGATATTCAGATGATATGATGTTGTTTGCTGAAAATAAGGAGGAGTTGGAGCATTTGCTGATGAAGATCAAGGATTGCAGCCTTCAGTATGGATTCCAATTTAACATGAACAGAACAAAACTCTTCACAACTGGACCCAAAGGTGACAGCATGATAAATGGAGGAAAGACTGAAATTACGAAGAATTTCATCTTATTTGGATCCAAAATTAATGTTCACTGAAGCATCAGTCAAGTGATCAAGCACATTGGGTAAATCTCCTATACAAGACCTGTTTAAATTATTGAAAATCAAGGGTGTTATTTTGAGGGGTATGTACTACTGTCTTAAGCCATTGCATTTTCCATTGCCTTATATACATTTCAAAGTTGGGCATTGAATAAGGAAGACCAAAGAAGAATCAATGCATTTGAATTATGTGCTGGTCAATAATATTAAGAGGGCCATGGATTGCCACAAGAACAAATAAAAATGTCTTGGAAGAAGTACATTCAGAATGGTGCTTAGAAGTGAGGAAAGGGAGACTTCTTTTCGTGTAATTTGGACCTATTATCAGGAATGACCAGTCACTGAGAAAGAGGATCACTTTTTGTAACGCAGAGGGTCAGGGGAAAAGAGGAAGACCCTGGCTCAGATGGACTGAAACCATGGCTGCAACAATGGGTCCCAATAAACAATTGTGATGATGATGCAGACAGGGCAGTGTTTTGTCCTGTTGTATGTACCTGGGGTTGGTATGGATTGGAACCAATTCAATGGTAACTAAAACAGTAACAGAAAAAATGCATACTATAAAACATCTAGTCAGTTAAAAGAATTCACTGAACCATGGAGACTCTGATGTATAGTAGCCCCATGGTGTATCTGAAGCAATAAATCTTTGCAGAATGCATGATCACATCTGTCCTCCTCAGAGAAGCTGGTAGATTCCAGGTGTGCATTCTAACCACTGCACTAGTAAGACTCCTTCCTTAATATTCAAAAAGAATAACCTTAGTTTCATGCTTCTGATAGATACTGTTATGTGTCAAATGTGTTAAGTAGTGTTATGTTATGGCTGCAACAGTAGACTCACATACAGGCACAGTTGTGAGGATGGCACGGGACTATGGAGTGCTTGGTTCTGTTGTAGTTATGTGTCATAACACGTTCAGTGTCACCTCACAGCAGCACGCCTTTATAAATTAATCACAGAAGGAGAACGCTTCATGTTCACAATGCCCGTGATCCCCAAAGTGCGTATGATAAGGGCAGGAATTCTTAGAGAACACTTCAGAATTCTACCTCCCACAAAATCTATAGAACGGGGGAAATGTGAGATTTAAATTTTGTGTCAACTCAGCTAGGCTGCGAATCTCCGTGCTTTCACACTGCAATTGTTAATGATGAGATCTAAGATAATGCTATCATCTTCCTGATAGGCAGCTATTCAACGAAAGGACATTTCCTTGGGAACTGCTTCCAATATAAGACCCTGCTTACTTTTGCTGGGTCTGGAACCTGCATCCAGCATATCATCTGATCTCCAGTTCTTTGATTGGACCAGAAGCCTGCCTATTGCCTTGGATCCATTTGCCTCTTCAGCCTAACATTTGAGCCATAGATTTGGAACTTCACGCCCTCTACAACTATGTGACCCATTTTCTTAATATAAAACTTTCTGAATATATATATATATCTGAGTTTCACTGAGGTTCTCTGGAAAACCCAGCCTAAGAGAGTAACATAAGCTAGAAACTCATATGTCCTGTCAAAATACATCTATGATTTACATTTCCACGGATCCAGAATATGCGCTACAGCCAACCAATGCAGAAGCAATATAGAAAAATAATATTAAGTGACTACAATATGTTTATATCCTGGAAGTAAAGGAATTCTATGGCATTAAAATAAAATGAAAAACTAAAACAAATACAAGACAAAAGAGTATGTAGGGAGCTGACAGGCAAATTCAAGGTCTCAGCTTGCCAGGAGACTGTGCAGTAGTGGAACAACATTTATGAGTTTACAGGGGATAATTTCTGTTTGTTTCCCTTAGAGCATGGGTAGGAAGAACTAGCATGAGAATATATGTAACTGATAGCAAAATACAGAAACCATTATTTTGAAAATTATTTATTTATGTTTTTACTAGTCGAGGACCAATGGTTCATTTCCCCAAGAAGGCATAATGAAATCTCTGGCTGTCACCTATAAATTAATAACTGACCCATACATGGCTGCCATGAAAGTCCTAAAGAAACCAGGTAACATGTAAATATTTTATTTGGAAATTTCCAGACACTTCTTCATTTTTTTTTAATGTTTAAGAATCAGATTTAATTTCAGTTTTAACTAGGTTACACTGACACTTAAACATTCATTTTGAAGTTAATTTTCTTTTCTTTTAACATTTTATTAGGGGGCTCATACAACTGTTATCGCAATCCATACACACATCAATTGTGTAAAGCACATTTGTACATCATTCTCAAAACATTTTCTCTCCACTTAAACCCCCCACATTAGGTCCTCATTTTTCCCCTCCCTCCCCACTCCCCCCTCCCTCATGAGCCCTTGATAGTTTATAAATTGGCATTTTGTCATATCTTGCCCTGTCCGACGTCTCCCTTCACCCACTTTTCAGTTGTCTGTCCCCCAGGGAGGAGGTCACATATAGTTCCTTGTTATCGGTTCCCTCTTTCCTACCCACTCTCCCTTTACCCTCCCTGTTTCGCCACTTACACCACTGGTCCTGTAGGGATCATCCGCCCTGGATTCCCTGTATTTTCAGCTCCTATCTGTACCAGTGTACATCCTCTGGTCTAGCCAGACTTGCAAGATAGAATCTTTGCGGTGATGAGGATGTCATTGCACCTAATTCCCATGGACTCCAGAGAATTATCATTTAGTCAGAGTCTCTATCAGCCAACTTCCTGCGGGCTCCATATTCAAACACTTCTATTGCCCAGCAGTTGTCCTTCATATGCCTAAAAATAACACCGATACATTTGTGTCTGTTTATTCTGTAGAGAAATGAACTCCTTAAAATAATTATCTCTTCTTCATCCTCACTTCAACGCCAGATGACAATGTTCTCTGTTCGCTTTCACAAGCAAACCTCTGAAAAGGGTTTCCACATATGTCTGTTTAAGTTCTAGATGACATGGCATATTATAGTATGTCACATTGTCTAATGTACTGTAAAGGGAAATGGCTATAACAATATATGATATATAATCCTTGAGATTCTAGGGATGAAACTCATAAAAAAAAAGAGTCCTCTCAGTCTCTGAATTGAGGAAAAGACTTCTAGTCCATGAAAATGCCCCTCGCTGTCCATCTATATGATTTTGTCTAGGTGAAGGAGGCTCTGAACTACCAAGTGAGGAGAGTGCTACCAGGCCCAGGGTCATTTGTTGTAGCATAAGCCCCTTTGACCCGGGGAACTCTCTTTATACCCTCAAATAATACTAACAGCAAGCAGTAGAAACACCCGTTTCTCAAAAGAAACTAAATAGAACAGATCAGGGCTGCAAAAGGCTTTAAAATGTAGATTTGAACAATACCCCACAAATATTAGAGTTTGGGTAATAAACTTGAGCAAAGGAACAACAAATTACAAAATGAATACATGGAACCCAGAATCTCCAAATATAATAGGCCAAGTAGCCAGATACCACTGAAAATTATTCATCATACAAAAATCTGAAAAATAACAATTTGAACAAAAATTAAACAACAGAGCCCAAAACTGAGATGAATTGGGTGTTGAAGTTATCTTCCAAGTATTTGGGGGATTTACAAATAAGTTTAAAAAAAATAACAAATCCTCTTGAATGAAAAAAATCATCAAATAAATATAATTTATAGAAAGAACCAAATGAAAATAAATGGAAATTCCAATAACAAAGGAAAATGTGCTAGATGGAGTTTATAGTATTATAGAAATGACAACAGATTGAACTTCAAGGCAAGGCAATGGGGTACCAATAGTTTATGTACTCTAAATAAATAAAAACAAATAGATTGGGAAGGAAAATAAAAATATACTTTCAAAGACATATGAGGCAATTACTAAAGTTTTGTTTGTTTGTTTGTTTGTTTTTCTCATCAGAGTCCCAGAGGGAGATGAAAAAGAACAGAACCAAAGAAAATAACCAAAGAAAACAAGGTCTAAAAATTTCTCAATGTGCATGAAATATTTAACCCTTATATTCAAAACAAGTGAACCAAATCTGAAGTAGGCTGAACTCATAAAAACCCATACCAACAAGCATACTTCAACTTCAGAAAACAAAAACAAAAGAAAATATATCATGAAAGCTAATTGGCATAAATTTGATTGATACTGGAATTCTCATTTTAAAAAAAAGGAATTGGTACAAGGTTTTTTACATGCTGATAGAAAAGAACTGACAGTCATAAATTCTCTGTCTGATAAAATTATATTTCAGGAATTGAGTTAGTTTATTGTGTCAACCTGGCCAATAAACACATGTGTGGTTAATTGAAGGGCAGAGAGATAAATGGCTCCTTGAGCCTCACCTTTTGAGTTCTCAGGTCTCTTGCTTTGTGATGTTCAGACCAGGGTGCAGCTGCCTTAGACAATTAACTACTTTTGATTGCAAGGTTCACTTTATGCAAGACATCCCTGAGCAGAAACCACATGGACCTACCATGATCTAGCCCAATGCAGCCCTGGGTGCTGGAGCAGCCATGTGGCGACCCCTGCCAGTGCTGAGATGCTTACACGTTCACTGATTCTGCTTTCCTCCTGCC
This sequence comes from Echinops telfairi, assembly GCF_000313985.2. Lineage (NCBI taxonomy): Eukaryota > Metazoa > Chordata > Mammalia > Afrosoricida > Tenrecidae > Echinops > Echinops telfairi. Next base: position 2,544,979 of record NW_022103903.1, read on the forward strand.
ATTGGCATCACAGTGAGTGTTTTGTGAGATGGAGGAGGACTTTGTGGATTGGTGTCAGACATATGGGTTAATGTTGGACTTGTGGGCCTGGACAGCAGTGGGTTGGGATATTTTCTAGATGTGCATTTAACCTTTATATAAAACTCTCTCTTATTCATGAGTTTCTGTGGATTTGTTTCTCTAATATACCCAGACTAACACAGGGAAGAATGGAAATACTAACACTTTCAGGAATTTTCTAAAGAGAACTTGAAGAGTTTGTCACTAGCGGACCTAACATTAGCAAACACCTAAAGAAAATTCTTTTAAAAGAAATTAAATGGAAAGGGAAGGATTTTCTGCATTATTGGAAGACACAACAACAGAAAGACAGCTATTGGATAATCCTCCTCATGGGTTTTCCATATAATATGTGAAGATTGAAGTACAAATGGCAATACCATGTGACACTCTGGACAACAATATTTACAGATAGTGGTGTTAAATGCAACTAAATGGAAGAAAAGTTTCCATATTTTATGCAAAATGGTAATATGGCAATAACAGTTGACCATTATACATCACATAACATGTCCGATAATGTGCAATGAACAAGCATGGTACAAGTGTTAAGGTTGTTATTATTAAGTGACATTGTCAGGTCTGACTGACAGGGATGCTGTGTACAATAGAATGAAAACTGTCCAGTTCTGTCCCATCCTCAGAATTGTTCTGATGGTTGAGCCCATCAATGCCACCATGATGTCAATCCCACTTCTCGGTGGTCTTTCTCCTTCTGTTGCCCCGATGCATTACCGAACAGGATGTGCTTCTTCGGGGTCTGGTCTCTCCTAATACAATGTCCAAAGTAGGTACATGAGAGAAAGTGTTGCCATTCTTGCCTCTAAAGGAGCATGCTAGCATACGCTTCCAAGAGAGGATTGTTTTACTCTTTTTGCAGTTCATGGTACTTTCAATATTTTCCACCAATGCCATAATTCAAATGTATTAATTTTTCTTTGGTCTTCTTTAGTGTTCAACTTTCACAAGCATAAGAGGTGAATGAAAATGCCATGGCTTGGAAGAAAGAAAGAAAGAAAGAAAGAAAGAAAGAAAGAAAGAAAGAAAGAAAGAAAGAAAGAAAGAAA
>NW_022103903.1:2546205-2563292 GCF_000313985.2 Echinops telfairi
AAAGAAAGAAAGAAAGAAAGAAAGAAAGAAAGAAAGAAAGAAAGAAAGAAAGAAAGAAAAAGTGAGAGAGAGAGAGAAAGAGAGGGAGGGAGGGAGGGAGGGAGGGAGGGAAGGAAGGAAGGAAGGAACGAACGAACGAACGAAGGAAAGAACGAAGGAAGGAAGGAAGGAAGAAAAAACATATCATGGCTTGGTTCAGACACACCTTAGTCCTCAAGTAACATCCTTGCTTTTCAACACTGTAAAGACCATTTGTTCCACATATCTAGCTTATACAATAAATAGAATCCCTCAATATCCCAGTTACCCACACAAAAGTAGTAAGAGACTATAATAATAACTGGAACAACACAAGTAGCACAGATGTCTTTTAAGTATAGAGACATTACAAAATAAATGAGCTCATTGTGTGGGATATTCTGTGTATTTAATAACTTTGATTAATCTCTAAACATTACTTTAAGGTTAAAAGGTCAATCCCAACACTTACCGGTGGCAGGATTCCATTACGTAATGCTATTAGACTGATGGAATGATTAAAATGGAGACTCGTCGTGTGGATGACAACCATTAGGGACGAGGACAGGAAGATTGGTAGGCTGATAAAAGGGCGCAAGGAAGTGTAACTGTGACCAGGCTGGAGGGGTTCTGATGTTATCAATGTCCTGTCCTGACTATGACATTCGACTAGAGTTTTGAAAGATACTGAAACTTAGAATTGGAGAAAAGTAGAATACAAGATATTTCTTCAAATTGTTTTTACAGTATCCTGTGAATTTACAAGTGTTCATAAATCAGGTAATGTGGACGGCGGCCATCAGTAAGGAACTCTGGTTGCAGAGTGGTTGCTCATTAGACAGCTAAGCAAAAGGTCAGCAATTCAGAACCGGCAGCCATTCCTAGCAGAATCATTTGCCTTTTTTATTTCCATAAAGAGTTACAATTTCAGAAACCCACAAAGGCAGTTCTGGCCTGTCTTAAAGGGTTAGTGTGATTCAGAATTGACTCAATGATTTGGTTTTTGGAGGGAGATTATTTTCAAGCCCTGGGTAAGCCAATTAACAAGACAGGTGCAAAGGAAAGAGCAAGAAGTTTGCTGAATATCAAAATTGAAGAAAATGAATGGGCCCAGTGTTACCAAAACACACACACACCACCACCACCACCACACAGAATTTTTTTAATCTACTTCTTTTAAGGGAGCAGGGCTAAGAAGAATCAGAGTTCATGGAAAAGTTGATTATCTCAGTGGAGGAGATTTTCTAGTGCAATCAACTAGTTAATGTAATCAAATCATTGTGTATCTTGTTCTCATTTTGTTGTTTCCACTTGGAGAGACTTGCTGAAATTTTATCTTCAGGTATTGTTAGAAAGTGTCGTTTTAACAGACTTCTTAAAAGTGAGGTCAGTTAATCTCTAATTTCCGAAGGGGAAATAGCAAAGCTTTGTCAATTTATCATGAATTCGAAAAGAATTGCAAGATTAAAACAAAACTGAGCAAAATACATAAAGCCCTGCAATTCAATGAAACCTGATTCTACATTACAATGATCTTAAAAACATAATCAAAGAAAACAAAAATCTGTTCCCAGTGATTCTTATGTTCTAAGTCCTAAATATCATAGTTTACTTTAGACAATTCTACATTTAGTGCATATTAACATGTATTTCATTAAAATGATTTTTGCAATAAGTATGTGGATATATTTGCACATAAAAATAATTGTGAAGTCATCCCATATTTTTTAAGTAAATGTTAAAATTTTTATGACACTGATAAACATGGTTTATGTTATTTCTTGGAATGTTATGTATAATTGTTTCCCTGATTTTTTCATGTATTGCTTTGTTAGAAGGTTCTAAATTAATTTTATATCTTCATAGTACCAACTAAACATCTTCAAATATTCTCTATGTGTGAAATAAATAATATTCTGCATATGTGTATGGAACTGCAAAAGCTATTGATTTTCCACAAAGAGTCTAAGAATGCCATCCCAAATCCCTCTGGAAGATGCCTATGTGCAATTTTTATATATCCAGTTGCTGGATTGAGGCAATTCTGTAAATTATATATGAAGTCAGGCTTTCCTCAACTCTGAATGAAAAATTTTATTCTCAAATATAAAAGTATATATCTAGATGAAAATATGAATATAATAACTAACAAATGCATAGAAATAAAAAGTAATTATGTGTAACTTTATCACATAACTTGTATTAGTGACATGTAACAATTATTTCATTATAAAACTTACAATATAAGACTAGGTGACTTGTTTAAATATATTAAAATGTATGTATATTTCTCATATTTACTGTCTTAAAAGTACAAATAATTATGAGATTTTCATGACTATGATTTCATTAACTTTTTTCCAACTCCATTATTTTTCAGGGCATAATTGTTCTGTGTTTTAATATGATAAAATAAGAAACAAGAGACTTAAATTCCCATATGAAACAAAACTTGTATTATATGCCAACTCCTATATTCAAATAATTAAGTAATAAATATTTAAAATAACTTTTTTTTCATAATGTCTTTATTCATAAATTATATTTTCTGGCAAAAAATAAAGGGAATTTAGGAATCTAAAGTAGATAATCAAATCAGATAACATCTTCTTTAGTCTAGTGGACTTTCTAAAGATTTCAACATAGTTCAAAAATTTGTAAAAATCTTAAAGAATCTGTACTTTCATACATTTACTGGTCTACTAGTTCCATCATGTGTAGAGTATGAAAAATAACTGACATAGAAGAGGTCCCCAAAGCACTGAAGTCACTCTGGAAAAACAAAGCTCTAGTAACAAGTAGAATACCAATTGAGAAATTTAGAAAAGAGCCACCTATCCAAACAGACTGGAATACTATATTTCTGTCTATATCAAAGGAAGGTAATACAACAGAATTGATATCATTTAATAATGTTAATAGCACATGCAAGTAGAATTTTGCTAAATATAACTTTAAAAGTTATTTCAGCAATATGTCTACAGGGAAGAGGCAGAAATTCAAGTTAGCTACAGAAAAGGACATAGAGTGGTGGCTATCAATGTGGATGTTAGAGCTTGGCAGAAAGCAGGTAATAGCATAAAGATGGTCACTTGTATTGTATTGACCAATAAGATACATATGACCATATGAATTGATCATAAAAGTTATGGATAAAATGTCAAAATATGAGATGTCTTGAACACTTAATTATGCTCATGCAGAAACTGTGCACACCAAGAAGCAGTCATTGAATAAAATAAGTAGGTAACTGCATGGTTTAAATCGAGGAATGTGTGTGCCAGGATTGTATTCATTAGTGATATACAGATGCAGTAGGTTCTTTTCCTAAAAGAGAAGAATTCTTGAAGTGTTTAGTGATGAAAATAATAGATTACAATAATTCAGTTTATGTTTCTTCTCAACAAAAAGAAAACAAAAATACTAACAACTGGATCAATAAATTATATCAAGATAAAAAAGAGAAAGGAATGGAATTGTCAAGGATTTTAATTAATTTGGATCTGTGATCAGCATCCATAGAAGCAGCTGGCAAGAGGTACATAGGATATTTGTGTGGGACACATCTATGGATGGCAAAAAAAACAACAAAAACCTTCAAAGTGCACAAAAGCTTATGTCTGTCACGTTGAGGAATAAGATGTACTGAATCCACACCATGGTGTTTTAACCACCTGCATGCATGTAAGAGCTAGACAGTGAATAAGGAAGACAGAAGAAAAACTTACATGAGTTATAATGTTAATGAATACTATTGAATGTACCCTTACCTGCTGGAAGAATGAACAAGTCTGTGCTGTTAAAAAAAAAAACAGCCCAGAGTGCTCTTTGGAGTAAGGATGGCAAGACTTCATTTCAGGTATTTTGGATATGCTATCAGAAGGGACCAGTCACTACACGTGCACATCGTGCTTGGTAAAGTAGATGGCCAGCAACAAAAAGAGAAAGACCCTGAATGTGGCTGATGGATGCAGTGACTGCCATAGACCAAACCATGGCAGCGTTCAGAGTCAGTGCATGTTATGCCAAGGAAGCAAAAATGAATCAGACATAGACTTGATTCCTAAGTAGATGTGACTTAAAGATAGACACACATAATTGGAATACATTTAAATACTAATAGAAGTGATAGGAAATAATAATTATTGTAATGAAAGTATTGAAAGAAGGGTCACGGGGAGGAGATGAGCCAGTCAGGGTGCAGTGTAGCAATGATGAAACATATAATTTTCCTCTAGTTCTTGAATGCTTCCTCCCCCCACTATCATGATCCCAGTTCTACCTTACAAATCCGGCTGGACCAGAGGGTATACACTGGTACAGATAGGAAGTGGAAACACAGGCAATCGAGGACAGATGAACCCCTCAGGACCAGTGGTGCAAGTGGCAATACCGGGAAGATAGAAGTAAGAGGTGGAGGGTGAGGGAGAAAGGAAGAACAGATTACAAGGATCTACATATAACCTCCTCCCTGGGGGATGGACAGCAGAGAAGTGGGTGAAGGGAGACATCAGACAGTGTAGGATATGACAAAATAGTAATAATTTATAAATTATCAAAGGTTCATGGTGGAGGGGGAAGGGAGAGAGAAGGGGCAAAATGAGAAGCTGATGCCAAGGGCTCAAGTAGAAAGCGACTGTTTTGAGAACGATGAGGAAACATATGTACAAATATGCTAGACACAATGAATGGATGGATGGATTGTGATAAGAGTTGTATGTGCCCCCAATAAAATGATTTTTAAAAATAGGATATATGTACATATTGAGAAAAAGAAATATTGTGACAGTGAATAAGCAAATTGAGTGTACTCATATTTATAGCAAAGATATTAGACAGGGCAGAACTTCCCCTTTGGGTTTCTTAAGCATCATCTTTTTACTGCAAGTTTGTGAGAGAAGTGATTAATTTATTTTTAAAATATTATTAATTTGCATCTAAATCAGAAAAAATGATCTAAAGTATATAATTTTTTCTCAGACAATTACAATATTTGGAAGCAGTTTAGCCAGGATATTTTCATCAATTTTCCCCACTTAATAGTATAATAGGACAATAAAAAGACCAGTAATGTCAAATTTCTACTCAATAATATACGAATCGTAGGTACTGAAATTAAGTGCTGGACTATTAGTAAAAGATTGGTAATCCCAATCTGTCCAGAGATATCTCATAAGGCGGGTTTGGCAATCTGCATCCAAAAGGTCACCACACTGAAGACTGAATGGAGCAGGTCTACTTTACACACAGTAGATCCCCGAGAGTCACTATCAATTCCTTTGCAAGTAACAAGACCACCACCACCAAAAAAAAAAAGACCACCACCACCATAACCGAATAATACATACAATGTACATGACCACATACAACAAATACAATCTCCTAATGCAGTTCTGGTGTACAATCATAAATATACGTATACTATGTAATTTACAAATAAGACTATAAAGAAGACCTAATCATAACTAAACAAAGAAAATTTCCTGACAATTGCAATGAAACCAGAAGAAAGCCTTATTATAGAAGGTGTCAGAGTCTACAGTAATTATATATTAGGTTTTGATAATTTAAAGAGAGCCTGCCTACAGTTTCTCAGTCTTTAGCGGTAATATTAAAGTAATTTAAAAACTATGATATTTAAAAATTACTTTTAGAATTAATTAAAATTGCAATACACTATATTAGAAAGGAAAGCATACTTTAGCAATATGCATCTCAATAACATCTTCCTGCTTTTACTTAAAAAAATTCAGTGGAATATATGTGCATGTGAAAACTGGGAAATTATTTTTTCTCTACCCTTAAAATATTACAATGCGATATACATTATTCCAAATTGAGAATTCTACCCCCAAGACTAACTACCTAAATTGGCTTGAAATGAAAAGGTAAATGAAATTTAAAGAGATTTTCTTTTTCAGGAATGTAAAGAGATGCAGCTGTTCCAGCTAAAGAAAATGATTATAAATTATTAGTGTCAATCAAAGATGTGAATTCCATCTCCTGATTAAATCTATACAAAAGATCTTCAAACACACAGTTCAGCTGCCACTAAGTGACAAATCAATCAAGAGAGACAATACAAATGAGTGATTAGGCTGTAGGCAAAAAGCAATAGCATATAGCAGGCATTTTCCTCCTTATTCAAAGCCCTGCTATTAATCAGAAAATGGGAGTGACCATTTAGTGCATGTACTTTTATTTAAACATTAAAATGTTTCATTATGAGCATCTCTACCCTACAATATTGAGACAACAAAGTAAAAAGCTTCATTGGACTTTAAATGCATTTGTTTTAGAAAAAAAATCACTGGTTCATTCAAATGCATTCACCAAACGTGGGTGCGTAAAATTGATTTAAATGAAAGAAAAATATACATCATTTAATTTTAAAACAAAAACGTCAAGCTTTTTCCAATTATTTTAGATTAGTTCACACACTTACCAAGTGGGTTGTCAAGGTCAATAGGATTCAGTTTCCATCACCATGTCCAAACATTTAAGGTAAAATAACAAATGGAATTGAAACAATACTGGCAAAAATTGAATTAATATATCTGACAGAAATTTTGGCTTCAGAAATTAGGCATGAATTACTTTTGTCTTTATTAGTAAAAATCTGATATGTCATTGTCAAATTTATATTATGTATGCTTAAAAGCATTTATGCACTTGAATGGTATTTGAGTATGTATTATGTAATAACAAATTATTTTAAATATAGAGAATTTTAGGTTAATCCTCTATATATAAATGGTACCATCTCAGTACTTAATAAATTTATTTTATAATTATAAATATGGGTTTTGATGTCTAACTTAAAATAATGTAAAGTTCTTCAGAAAAACTTTAGAAATATATCAGTGTGCAAAATCGTTTATAACATAAATATTGAGTTGAATGCACACAAATTTATTATTTCAAAATATTACTGCTCTTAAATAAGGCATAGGCTTTGTGATTTTATGCATGTAATAGTCAGAGTTATTAAGCTTCAAGGTCCTGTATGCTATTATTTCTGATAACCTGGCATCATTGTGATTTCTTTAGCACATTCTGCTATAGCACCTGGATCTTCACTGATCTTGTTGTGAAGGTAGTATCTACGGGACCATGTCATGAGAAGTCATTGTTCTGAGATTCAGGCTAAAATGAAGTGTGAGTTCAAAATCCATTCATACAGATATGATTTATATATGTCCCTGGTTCACTTCAGAGACACCATTATCCTTTTATTAGGGAACATTACACATCATTCCCATAGACCTATGGCAGTTCTTGATAGTATCATCAATTTAGCCAGTGGTATAGAATTTAAAACATTGTTGACAAAAGACAAAAATGTGCATATAGAGGTCATTTTTAGGCACCAAAATACATGGATTGCTGACTTGTACGGATTTAAAACTTAAGTGACCAGACACTATTTACATACTCAATGAAGCCTGAAAATGGGGCAAAACTTTCAATAACATTTCTTCACAAAGGCAGAACCATGCCTGCAAGACAAAGACATGTCATAAAAAAAGAAAAGAGCATGAAAATAGAAAACAGTAGCAGTCCTGAGTCCCTTTCATTGGGAACGCTCAAAACAAGAGAGCTGAATCACCACCCAAGACCTCAAATCCATAACTTTGGGGGGGTAATTTTATAACAAGCAGCTATCTAAAGAAAATGTCATCTAAGTCCGCATAGAAGTATACCAGCCTGTGTGATCTAAGGATTGTAAATAATAAAACCTAAAACCAGAGAAAGGAATTATATTAGACTATAAATTCTGAGCATCCAGTTTGCAGAAGGCTATGTTTGACAATTGTGTTAATCTGAGTAGACTCAAGAAACACATCCAATGACACTGAATGCCGGAAGATCACAGGCCAGTGGGTGGAAAGCCTTGTGGATCCAGTGGTGGTAGAGGCATCTCAGTGCTGGTCTCCATGTGACTCCTTCAGCTCCAGGGCTCTAGTGTAGCACCATGTGTCTTGTCAGCAAGCTTGCCTCACAGGAAGTGAGCATGTGTTCTGCTTCCAGCTATTTATCTCGTTTCGTCTCCAAATGAGGTCATCAGGCAGGCAAAACTCCACCCCTTCACCCAGGTTTCACAGGAAACAATCTACATTTCTCTAGAGTGTTATTAATATTGATTTTACCATTCTCCAAGGACTATCAGACTGCCATCAACTGAGGCCTCAGGCTCCATTGCTTATCTGAATGGCCTCGCTTGTCGTTTTCCTGAGTAAGAACATTCCTACTGATTAAGTTTAAAAGGGAATTTTACTCTATGGGAGGGGGCTGTTCTATTTTGTATTTTTAAAAATAAATTTAAAATATGCTATAATTCTGTTATTTTGAGTAACTATAGACCCTTTCACTTTTTTATTAATTTCACCAGACATTAAATCAAATAGTAATACTGCAAATAAATGAGGAAATATAATTGTATGGTTCCTAAGTCATAGAATATATTAACATCATTTTTGCAATATTCTGTTTTCCCATTCCCAATGAAAACATTTTAAAATTAGTCTGTAGGTTAAACCTAAGACTATTCATCCACCACTCATCTGGGTAATATTTGTTTGTGCTTACTATGGGTACTAGAATACACACAGAAATATTTTTCCCTTATGTGGAAATAATTTGAAATATTTATTGTACATTGTCAAGAATAGAGCAAGTAATGGATGTGTATTTCAGGATTAGAAAAACCTTCCATTCATCAGTATTAGATTTTAAGGTAACTTGCAAAATGATTTGTCTGTTATAAAATGTCAGGGGACTGCTACGGCACTGCCAAGCGCTTCCAGTCTCCCCCAGAGGTCCTCCACAATGCTGGTGTTTCACATTTGATTATAGAAATCTTTAATATTTTTTTAATAAAGTACTTCAAAGGGCAAATTAAAATGCCTCAGTAGTGAGACAGAACAAAGAAGCAAAGGTGGAGAAGAGGTGGACAGATATGTACAGAGTCCATGACAATATCTTGGGACTACATTTCCCAGCACACTTTGGTACCCAAGAACCTCCTGTATGTGCAAAACCCCTGTTAAAAGCTGGGTATGCATAGAGGAGTTAAGAGATACTGAGACTGCCCACTCTGGCTGTTAAGGTTTCGTTTTCTTCCTGTTGTGAGGAGCCACCAAGTCAGTTCCAACTCACAGAGACTCTACATACAACTGAACGAAACATTGCCCACTCCTAAGCCATCAACACAATTGTTTCAATGTGTGAGGCCATTATTAAGAGCCCTCTTCTATTTAGCTGCCCCTTGCCTTTACCAAGCATAATGTCTTTCTCCAGGGACTTGTCTTTCCTGACAACATGCCCAAAGTATATAAGACAGACTCCCAGTTCTTGGCTCTAAAGACGACTCTGGGCATACTTCTCCCAAGACTTTCCTTTCGGGGTAGTCCATGGTACTTTCAATAGAATTCACTAACACTACAATTAAAAAGCATGTATTATTTGTTGGTCTTCCTTAGTCAAAGTCCAATTTTACATGTACACAAGGCAATATCATGGCTTAGATGGGGCACCTTAGTCCTCAAATTAAGACCTTTCCTTTTTTTTTTTAATTGGGGGCTCATACAACTCTTATCACAATTTGTACATCCATCCATTGTGTCAAGCACATTTGTACATTTGTTTCCCTCATCATTCTCAAAACATTTGCTTTCTACTTGAGCCCTTGTCATCAGCTCCTCATTTTCCCCCTCCCTCCCCACCCCTCCCTCCTCCACAAACCCTTGATAATTTATAAATTATTATTGTTTTGTCAAATCTTACGCTGTCTGACGTCTCCCTTCACCAACTTTTCTGTTGTCCATCCCCCAGGGAGGAGGTTATATGTAGATCCTTGTAATCGATTCTCCTTTTCTACCCCACCCTCCCTCCACCCTCCCGGTATCGCCATTCTCACCACTGGTCCTGAAGGGATCATCCATCCTGGATTCCTTGTGTTTTCAGTTCCTATCTGTACCAGTGTACATCCTCTGGTCTAGCCGGATTTGTTAGGTAGAATTGGGATCATGATAGTGGGCGGGGGTGGGGGGGGAGGGGAATTTTAGGACCGAGAGAAAAGTTGTGTGTTTCATCATTGCTACACTGTACCCTGACTGGCTCATCTCCTCCCTGCAAACCTTTAGTAAGGGGGTGTCCAGTTGGCTCATCTCCTCCCTGCAAGCCTTTAGTAAGGGGGTGTCCAGTTGCCCACAGATGGGATTTGGGTCCCCACTCCAAAGAGGACTTGTGGAGCAGGTTTACCCAATGATTGTTTGGTCTCTTGACTCCTGCTTCCATGAAAATTGATGGTAGATTTAAGTAAAACAAAAATTTCGACAACTTCAACCTTTTCCTCATTTATCATGGTGTTATCTACTGGTTCATTTGTGATGAGTTTGGTCTTCTTTACAGTTGCAATCTGTACTGAAGGATACAATTGTTGATCTTCATCTGCAGGTGCTTCAAGGATTACTCACTTTCAGCAAGCCAAGTTGTGTCATCTGCAAATCACAGGTCTTTAAAGGCGTCAGCCAATCTGACGCAGCATTCTTCTTCATATAAACAAGCTTCTCAGATTTGCTCAGCGCAGAGACTGAATAAATGTGGTGAAAGGATTCAACCTTGATGTACAACTTTCCAGATATTGAACCATGCAGTATTCTTTTGTTCTGTTCATACATCTGCCTCTTGATTCGTGTACACGTTATGTGTAAGCATAATCAAGTGTTCTGGGATTTCCATTTTCTCGTTTATTATGTTCCACACTCAAATTCCTTGGCCTGGTCAATACCTAGTCTGGTATTCTCTATTTTGAGACAAGATCCATCTGACACCAACGATGATATCCCTTGTTTCAAGTCCTCTTTTTAATCCAGTCTGAACCGCTGGCAGTGCCCTGTCAATGTACTGCTGCAAATATTTTTGGATGATCATCAGCATAATTCTGCTTGCATTCAATAGCAATGATGTTGGTTTATAGTTTGAGCATTCTGTCAGTTCACCTTTCTTGGGATTAGGTTCAAATATGGATCTCTTCCAGTCATATGGCCAATCTGCTGTCTTCCAATTTTCCCAGCAGAGACAAGTGAGGACCTCCAGCTTGTTGAAGCACTTCAATTAGTTTTTCATCAATGCCTGCAGCCTTCCTCCTTCAGCACCATTGGTTCCTGCTCATATGCTACTCGCTGAAATGGTGCAATGTCAAACAGTTCTTTTTGGTACAGCTACTCTGTGTATATGTTCAGTGTTCTCTTGGTGCGCTCTGAATCATTCAATATTTTGCCCATAGAATTTTTCAGTTTCAGATAAGCTGAACATGTCCTTCCCTTTTCTTTTTCTAATTGTAGGTCTTGACACACTTCCTTATAATATTTGGCATTGTCTTCTCAACTTGCCCTTTGAAATTTTCAATTCAGCTCTTTGGCTTCATATTTTTCTTCCAGTTGCATTAGCTACTCTGTAGTTAAGAGTAAGTTTCAGAGTTCTCTTCTGAAAGTCACTTTCATTCTTTCTTTTATTTCTGTCCTTTTAATGGGTTTTGCTTTCTTCTTGGATGACTGTCTTAATTTCCTCCCACTGCTCATCAGAATTCTGTCATTAGTGTTCTCTTCATCAAACCTGTTCTTAAAAGAGGCTCAGATTTTGGGCGGGATAGACTCAAGGTATCGTTTTGACTATTAGGGACTTGTTTTAATTTTTTCAGCTACAAAATGAACTTATATATAAACAATTGATTGTCTCACAATCAAATCCTGGTCTGGGATGAGCTGCTTATATTGAGCTTCACCGTAGTCTCTTCCAAGGGATGTAATCAATTTGAGATTTTTGCACTTAAATCACCAGTAATTATCAGTGTACCTTGATGGAATATTTGGGAATATTTTATTAGATTAAGGCTGAGGACATTGGTAGAATTTCTTCATAATTTTCTTTGGAAAAGACATAAATTTCAGTAATAGTTGTATTATTGACCTTCTTTGAATACTAGATATAATCCTATGATATACAGCATTATACTTCAAGATAGATGATGAAATATCCTTTTTGACAATGAATGCAAGGCAATGCCTCATGATTGTAACATTCCAGCATAGTATATCATGATTTTCTGAATGAAAATGAACAATACCAGTCCATTTCATCTCTATAATGCCTAAATATCAATTCATTTCATTCTTGATGACTTCTAATTTTTCATCCTCATACTTCTTACATTCCAAATTCTAATAATAGCAGCCTTTATTCTCACCTTCAATTTTACCCTATTAGTAAATGAAAATTCAATGGCTCCACTCCTGTAGGTTTTACTCCACTCATGTCAACAACATTGATTCCACTTTCTTAAGGCAACTCATCCTGATTCACATTTGAAATTCCAGTGACATAGCTTCCAGCATCACAGCAACATTCAAGCCACCCCAGTATGACAAATAGGTGGTCTTCTTCCTATAAATCTCTAAATAAGGTTTTCTTCTGTGCCCTATGTCTTCTAAAATTAGTCATCCTTTTAGCAAGCTTAGACAGGAAAAAACTGAACATGCTGGAACAAAAAACACCATTCTTCTCCATGATGGGATCAAACCCGAGTCTTTGTGTGTTAGACTGGTTGACTAGAGAAACAAATTCAGAGACACTCATATGTGTACGAGAGAGAGCTTTATATTAAAGAGCATATGTATATTGAGAAAACATCAAGCCCATAAGTCTGAGATTAGCCCATAAGTCTGTTAGTAGTCCAAAAATTCCTCTTTAGACTCATGCAGCACATACTATGGTGCCAAATACAGGAAGATCACAGGTCAGTGTGTGGAAATTCTTCTGGATTCAGTGGTGGTAGAAGCTTCTGAACGCTGGCACAGGTCTCCACGTGGCTCCTCCAGTTATCTGAGTGTGGCTTCTCAATAGAAAGCTGAAGCAGAGAGAGAATGTGGCCCACCTCCAGGAAGAAAGAGAGGAAGTTCCCAGAATCCTCATGAGAAAGGCATGCCCACAAGGAGGCATCATCAGGCTGTGAACTGATTGAGAGGCTAGATTCTACCCCTATTTATCAAGTTGACATGAAATTATATAACTACCAAACTCAGGCAAGAATATAGGCAGCATCCAGTATCACTTGCCATTCTTCATCTCCTCATCCTCAGTGGTAAGAAGCCAGCCAGATTCTGGAGGTAAACAAACTGTGTTAGGCCAGATTGACTAGAGAAACAAACCCAGTGATACTCATGTACATATAAATAAGGGATTTATGTCAAAAAATAATTATATATGAAGAAAGCATGCCATCCCAAACCAATTTGTCCATTAGTCCAATTCTAGTCCATAAGTCCCACTTCAGAATCACATAGGCACATACAATGACATAGAACGCAGGAAGATTACAGAATGGTGGGTACAGAAGCACGTGGTTCCTTCAGGCTAGGAGAGCAGTTTCTGGACCCCCTGCCCCCACCCCCAGGACCGGTGGGGAGATAGTCATAAGTGTCAGCTGACAGACCAGGGAATTATGTATATTTGTTCAGGGGCTTATTGGCTAGTTTTTTTTCTTTCTTTCTCTTTTCATTTAATTGTTTCTTTTCTTTGAGTTTTGTCTCTGTTATTGTTGGTTTGCCTATCTATAAAAGATGAGAAGCAAGCCCGAGGAGAAAACAATGGACGGACAGTTCCTGAGGGACTCAGGGGTAGGAAGAGGTGGGTGAGCAAACAACGCCATAGACAGGGGAACAACTATGGAATTAAAGCAACAATGAGGAGGGTGTAGAGATGCTGGGGGTGTTAGAACAACAACAATCTAGCTGAGAGGAATTCCTAAGAGGTGGAAGAAGGTCAAGTATGATGGTGAGAAAGGAGGAAGGTAAAACAAAACAGGAAACAGTTATGGATAGAGGTTAAAACATAAGTGTGCACTTTTGTGAATATATTAATTCATAAAAATAGAGGCTTTGGCCTATATACATATATTTATATGAAAATACATTGAGCAAGTGGACAGACTTTGGGCCTCTGCTCAAGCCCTCCCTAAACACAAGAATACTTTGTTCTAACAACCTGGCATTCTGTGATGTTCAACCTCTGAGGTAGTTAGTTTATTGTGCCAACCTGGTAGAGAAACACATGGGGTTAATTGAAGGGTGGAGAGATAAATGGCTCAGTGAGCCTCTCACCTTTCTAGTTCTCTGGTCTCTTGCTTTGTGATGGTCGGACCAGGGTGCAGCTGCCTTAGCTAGTTCCCTGCTTCAGCTTGCAAGGTTCACTTCCTGCAAGACATCCCTGAGGAGAAGCCGCGTGGACCTACCCTAATGCAGCCCTGGGTGCTGGAGCAGCCGTGTGGAGACCCCTGCCAGTGTTGAGATGCTTACAGGTTCACTGACTCGACTTTCCACCTGAAATTGGCATCATTGCCTGTGTTTTGTGAGATGGAGGAGGACTTTGTGGATTGGTGTCAGACATATGGGCTAATGTTGGACTTGCGGGCTTGGGAAGCACTGGGTTGGGATATTTTCTTGATGTGCACTTACCCTTTACATAAAACTCTTTCTTATACATATGAGTTTCTGTGGATTTGTTTCTCTAATGTACCCAGACTAACACACCCTCCCAGCACAATCACTGAAGATGATATAGATGCATAAGCAAATGTGGTGATGAAAGCTGATGGTGCCTGGTTATCAAAAGACATAGTGTCTGGGGTCTTAAAGGCTTGAAGTTAAACAAGTGGTCATCTAGCTTAGAAGCAACAAGCCCACATGGAAGAAGCACACCAGTCAGTGTGATCATCACATGTCAATAGGGTTAGGTAACAGGCAACAGAAGACCCAAATCACCCCCAAAAAACATATTGTTGAGAACGAGGAGGGTCAGAGTACAGACCCAAACCCATCTGTAGACAATAGGACACCCCCTCACAGAAGACTCACAAGGAAGGGATGAGTCAACCAGGGTGCAGTATAGCACCCATAAAACACCCAATATTCCTCTGGTTACTTGAGGCTTCCTCACCCCCAACTATCATGACCCCAGTCCTGCCTTTCCATTCTGACTAGACCAGAGCATGTACACTGGTACAGATAAGACCTCACAACACATGGAATCCAGATCATAAAAAAATCCTCAGGAAAAGAAATAGAAGTAACGATACAAGGAGGATAGGGGGAAAGTAAGGTAAAGAAGGGAAGAAAGGGGAGCCAAACACTGTTTCAAGCATATCCTCCCCACCAGGGGGACAAACAACAGAAACATGGATGGAGACAGCAGTAAGTGTAAAATATGAAAATAATAATGTCATAATTTATCAAGGGGTCATGAGGGTGGTACATGGGAGAGGGAGGTTAAAAAAGGAGCTGATACCAAGGGCTCAAATAGATTGTTAAAAGAGTTGGAAGAGCCCCCAATAAAATGATCTTAAAAAAACAAAACAAAACAAAAGCCAGAATCATGTGGATCCAAAGACAGTGGCAATTTTGCAGGCCTCTGGTAGATTTCAAGTTCACAGGCCCAATCTCAGTAGGTATAAAGGTGAAGGTGAGAAAGGGGAAGGTTCCAGGGTATTCCTTATAAGGAAGCCACACCCCCAAGGAGAGAGGTCAGGCTGCCACCTGATTGACATGTTTGACTCCACCCCCAGTCAGGACGTCTAGTTAACATAAAATCTAATTCTCAGAAGAAACCAAACTAGAGAGCTTATCTTCTCTCATTTTGAGTTGGTGAATAAAACATTGAATCTGTGTGTTTTACAATGGATTTAGTGGACTGTATCCTCAGGCAGAGCGAAAAGCAAGTCGTGTGTGTCTTGTAAAAGAAAACACATGGGATTTCTCCTGTAACCCAGATGGTGACCACCAGCATGTAGCACATGGACCCACCATTACAAGAGAGCAGCCAACAGGAAGATGTGTTTTTCCCTAACGGAGTGGATAACCCTGTATTTTGAGCATCTCTTCTTAGTGTAGAAACATGTCTGGTTCTTCCTTCCTATACTAACAAATGCTTCCTTATGTTTTTAATAAGACAGTTTTTCAAGGAGTGTACTCTTTATTTTAACTGGTATAACTAGGCTTTCTGAAACAAAATAATGGTAAAAATACAAGCGTTGTCTAGATGATAATTAGATGAAGTATATATGGATATATTTTTTCTTAATGCTTACCTTTGATTTTTAACATGCACATGTTTATGAATCAAACTTTTAATATTTCAAGAAACAAATAATGTTTTGTATATATTTCTAATGAATAATCTATAATATATACATGAATATGTATTCATATATAAATGAATAATATACATGTATATATCTACAGAAGGAATATATATAGGTATAAAATGAATATGCACATATACTAAATTAATATATACATTCATAAATAAATATAGGTAATGCAGTGGTTATGCATTGGACTGCAATCTGAATGCTCAGCAATTTCAAACCACCATCCACTCCAACGGAGAAAGAATACGTTTTCTACTCCCATAAATAGTTAGTCTGGGAACCCCACAAGGGATGCTATGAGTTAGCTTTGACTTGAAGGCAGTGAGTGTTTAATTGTAAATGAATATATGTATGTACATATATAAATTAAACGTATGCATACATAAATGAAGTATATCCATATATAATGAATGAAATATGTACACATAAATACACATATAAATGAAATATAAATGAAGTATATATATATTTGTGCTATATATATGCTATACATGTGCTATACATAAACAAATGACAACTTGATACTAAAGTTGACATATATAACAAATGAGGTTATTTGTGTGTGTGTGTGTATATATGCACATATGTACAGATACATACATAAACATATATATCTGCATAAACTATGTTTCCCTGAAGTAAGACATAATACGAAAATTAAACCTTACAGTTTTGTCTCTCGTTGAAATATAAGGCATCTCCCCAAAATAAGACCTCCCTGAAAATAAGGCCTCCCTAATCATGAGCCCCCCCCCGAAGCTACCATAACTCTCAGCACTGTGGGATTCTGTTCAAATTCCCCACTTGGATGGAAAATTCTCACCCACAGAGAACACAGCGCTGAGGTCTCCCTCCCACTCCC
>NW_022103903.1:2563817-2564147 GCF_000313985.2 Echinops telfairi
ACTCTCAGCACTGTGGGATTCTGTTCAAATTCCCCACTTGGATGGAAAATTCTCACCCACAGAGAACACAGCGCTGAGGTCTCCCTCCCACTCCCAGGTGAACTCACCTCCCAACTTTCTCTTCAATTGTGGTAGGAGCCCTGTCCCCCAACTGAAGCAGGCCAACCCAGGGACTTTAAAAGTGGCACTCAGACTCAGTGCACTGTGGGATTGTGTAATAAGGGCACAGCCTTTCAAAACTTTCAGAAGTTTTGAAAAAGAAGTTGTGTGTTCTCTACAGAGTGGTTTTAGCCTACATTAAAATACTATGTAGTCTCCAAACAATTTACT
>NW_022103903.1:2564483-2575861 GCF_000313985.2 Echinops telfairi
CTTTCAGAAGTTTTGAAAAAGAAGTTGTGTGTTCTCTACAGAGTGGTTTTAGCCTACATTAAAATACTATGTAGTCTCCAAACAATTTACTTTTGATCCCTGTATATGTGCAAACCTTCAGAACGCTACTATGCTTCACCGTGTTTTTTAATTCATGAGAAAATTGATTGAATTTGCAGAGTTTTAAAATTTTGCCTCACTCAGTCCACCCCAGTACTGCACTGCACACAGATACAAATATTTAATTATCAATTAGCTGTGAAAGAAGCCTTTACACAAGATATTCTTATCCCTCACACATACCTCTATACAAAATATATCTACACAGATTATGTATTCTTGTTTCTTTTTTTTTTGTATTCTTGTTTCAATTAAGAATCTTAGAGACCGAATTCTTGAATTCTTTTATATGCACAGTTCATTGTGAATAAAAACAGTGTCACTCAATTTTTTTGTGTGAAAATATTTTTAAAATATTAAAAGATGTTGCTTAGGATCTGAAATCAGTGTTCTATGGTAGAGTATTTTCAAATATTTGTGCCCTTTCTTTCAAGATAAAATCACGCTTGGTTACCACATCTTATCTGGAATGAGATATTGCTCTGAGAAAATCCTTTCGATGCCCTTGCACAGTTCTAATAATTTCCTTTCCCTTCACCATCAGGCATGCAGTACCCCAGAGAGGAGATACTCATTTAGCCTTGTCTTCCAAAAAGTAATAAATGCATCAGATCTGTTGTTTGTCCAGGATAGATATATCCCTTTTATGTTGTAAGCTTCCAAGGTTTGAATTTTTTGTTGCCAGGTGACCCCAACATAAACTGATTGATGTTGTCGCTCTCCCAGAGAGACAAATATTTTATTTAAAGGGTGTTCCTCCTAGTGGATACATGAATTTTATACTCTGCCTTAATAACAAAAGAGTATTTATTATTTGGGCTAATGACATCTATGCATGCTAACATGCCTACTACGTGCAAATAAAAAGACTGAAAATTAAAGTGCTATCAAAAATATGAACAATTCATAGTTGTACTCAGCACCGAACACTACCATTTGTATAACTCAGGAACATGAACTTAAAAAAAAAAAGATGATAATGTATGAGGTTTTTGCTTATTGGGTTTAGTTGCATGAACTCACAGTATCACTCAATATTTTTGTGAAAATATTTTTAAGATATTAAAAGATGTTGCTTAGGATCTGAAATCAGTGTTCTATGGTAGAGTATTTTCAAATATTTGTGCTCTTTCTTTCAAGATGAAATCATTCTTGGTTACCAAATCTTACCTAGAATGATCATTATTTTTTAAAATAAAAAAGCCTCATAAATCCCCACAGCAGTAGTAATATCTCGTATTTTATTAAACTTATTTATAACTGAATCAGAATCTGTAGGTTTATGTTCTAATAAACTTTTTTACAAGCTGTGTGACTCTGTGAAAGCTTTTACTTAACTTCACTGTCTCATCTGCAAATTGAAACTAGTGATGGCATGTTGCTCATTTTGATAAGGTGTGTGTGTGCATGCATGCATGCTGACGTGTTAGGATAAGAGATTAGCCTCTGTCAAACTGACTGGCATGAAATAAATGCTCATAAATATTGATGTGATTTACAGAGAAATAAGTACAATATTCAAAACATTTAAAGACTTAGCTCCAATTAAAATGATTTTAAATTTAATGACACTGCACATATTTGGAAAACAGTAGCCCTTACTTGTGCAAGCTATATATTTAGTCTACTCTCAGAACACAATGTCTATATGGATCGGCAATTCCCTGAAATATACTCTAAGGGTAACTGTTCTCGGCATTGGAGAGTGAGTAAAGATTGTTGACGAGAGGAAGGACAGAGGGCAAGGTGTATTTAAGAAGACACGTTTTGTGAAAAGAATATCTAGAGGATCCAGGCAAGGAGAGAGGAGGCAAAAGCTCCGTGAAGACAATGCTATTTCCCATGGCCTGAGAGCATGTCAACACCATTGCACAAAAGTCAATACGTGACTTGAAGGCACGGAGGTTCTCATATGCTCTAAAAACTCTGAATTCTCTGAGCCTAACTAAAGTACTGTAAATCAAACCAAGGAGTGTTCTGTAAGAATCACAAATGCAGAGATAGACGAGGACATGGTGTGGTAACAGAATCCTGACATGAATGGGAAGCTGAAACTTCATTAGCACTGCTAAAGACAGGCTGTCGCTGCAGCTCCATGGTTCTGTGTGGCTACCATCAGGCCAGTGATGCAAACTCTGGCTTGTACCAAAAAATGAAAGAAGATATGTTAACGCTAAGCCTCACACTGGGAAGAAAAAAAAAAGCATTTCTGACAGTTTACTGATCTGAATTGCAATCCCAGTCATTAGAAAAAATACTTTATATCCAAACAATAATTGAAACACACGGTTCATGCATCATACCTGAATTTAATAGTTTCTTAAACAATACTTCCTAAGCAGACTGTTTACTGCCATGCCAACTTCCATTTGTGGATAAAGAAAGTCAGTGGTTTAGGTGAGTCCAGTATGCATTTTTATTGAAATATTTATTGAAGTTACAGATTAGGTTAAAATTCAAAATAATTTGAAGTAAATGGGGTTCAGATGAATTAAATTAAAATGTAACAACTTCTCTAAAACAACAGAATGATATTAGCATTACTGCTAAATCCCAGGTTTGTTAATTAACAGATAAAGCAATCTACTTTAATTACATCTAATGAAGATAATTTAGACTCCAGGGTATTCTGTGTTGCTTAATAAAGGAAAAAAATTAAGAATATTAGGGAAGGTAGGCCTCTTTTTATTTGAAAACATTATTAATTTAATCTCTTTTGAATATTTTAATTTAAAATGTATGTTAATGTAATTTAAGTCAGTAAATGTTTAGAATAAGTGCAATATTGTCCTACATTAAAAAAAATAAAGTATCTTCTCTGACCATGTAGTCCATGTTTAAACTGATTTAAAAACATGTTTTTAGTTACATGTACTTCTGTTACATAAAAGTAGCAATATTGCCAACTAATTCTCACTAATGTCATATGTGAAGCCTCTTTCAGGGATACTTTTCTATGTGCAAGCCATATATAAAATATAATGCACGTACGTGAAACCCTAAGTCACTGCCATTGGGCCAATACTGAATCATCGTGGCCTGATCAGGCAGGACAGAACCGTGGGTTTTAGATGATAAGCGTTTGTGGGAGTGCAAGACCGTCTTCCTCCTGTGCAGGAGCTAATGGTGTCCAGCTGACAACCTTGTGAATCACAGGACAACGCTTAACCAGTAGAACACCAGGCCTCCTTGTGTGAAACCCAGTGAAACATATGATTTTCTCTCAGAACACAAGAAACCCTAGTAGATGGACAAAATGCTTACTGATATTTGAGGTACTTTGGAATTGAAAACAAAATTGAGACCTATCCTGAGTAAGTAACATTCATGGAGCGATCTCACCAAGGACTTCTAATGAGCCTTCTTTTCCCGTGGGCCATTTCCACGGACTTGTCTACATGCCATTCTCATGCCTGTGCAGCTGGCATCTGCCTTACTAAGAGGTGCTACTGGGGTTTCAACAGGTGGACATTTACTTGTATTCATTCAGGGTCACGATGAACAAAATAAAGTTTATTGAATAGTACGAACAGTTAAGTTTTGGGTTACTAACTCAGAGATTGGCTGGTTTAATCCATGGAGAGTCACCTTGGAAGTAAACCTGGCAATTTACTTCTGAAATATTCTAGCCATTGCAAAGTTTATGGAGAACAGAGCACCTCAGAGACATATGATTTCACCACGAGTTGTCAGGAAAAGTTGCCTGGTGAGAGGGGAACCATTGTCCTTAAATGGGGCAGTGCTTCCAGCACATGCCATAGACACGGACTGAACAAGTTAGTAAACAGTCAAATCGATCCTTATTCGAGTTGCAAAGCACGAAAATGCTAAAGTCTTCATTAGAAAGGCTTCCTTATTTCCTTTAGAAATGTCTTTTCCAAAGCCCAACATCCAAGTTTTTGAAATGTTTCCCATTTGAGTGTAAGGGAAGCCACCACCACAGCAGATCAAAAACTAAGGCATGTGAGTCGACCCGATAACATGACACGTACTACAGAGTTTTCATTAAGGACTAGGGACAGGCAAGTTACAAATCCAGACACAAACCGAGGAGGGAGACACATCCTCATCAACGTTTGCTTCTCCTGCCTTTTAAGGAAAGAGAAAGCCAGAATGGGTGCAATTGTTTGATTACCGCAATAGAGACAGGAGCATCGCTCAGCATATTCCATAACTTCGATGTAGGCTCTGTATCTCCAGGCATAAGGAAGCCCTAAAGAGACTCTAAACCATTTGGACAGATAGGATTACATTCTTAAATGTCCCATATTTTTAACTTGTGAAACACACACACACACACACACACACACACCAGCATAATCATCACTACTGGGATTTCCAGGTGTCACCCAGTCCATTCTAATGCAGAACAACCCCACATACAACAGAATGAAATCATCACCCATCCTGAGCCTTCTCACAACGCTTGTTATGTTTGAGACCATTGAGACCTTTTCTTATTCTGGAAACGCCCCCAAATCCATTCAGCATGGATGCACCTGCAAGTCTTTGAAATATCAGCCATAGGTTTTAGCATTACAGCAACCGGCAAGCCACCACAGTACAACAAACTGACAAAAAGTTTTGGATAAGAATTTATGTAATAAATCGTTATATGTATAAACAGAGATGATATAATACTTTTGATATATTATATACTTCAATAAATTTAAATAAAAAACTTCTTTATTAAAAAAAAAAAAAACTCCTTTATTTTGTTCCCAACAACAACTTATTTTTTTATTTCATATTTGAGGAAACTTAGCCTCCGGCAAACCCATATTTTGTAATATCGGTACTTGATATGCAGTGGAAATAGGAGTCAATGTGAAGTGGCTTATGAAAGTTGGTTTGCTATATTATTACGGTTTGCTATTGCTATTGGACACAATGAGAGATCTATAAAGATTTCATCACTATACTGGAATTTCTATTTACTTATGTAAATAAAAAAACCTGAAAGCTCCTAGACATCAAGTCATATCTGTCTTACAGCAACCCTCCAGGACAGAGTAGAACTGCCCTGAACGGGTACAATCGTTATGGAAGCAAATGGCTACTGTGCTTACTTTATTCCTGTAGAGTGGGTAGGGGGTTCAAACCCCCTAACTTCATCTTGCATCCCAGTGCTTCAACCACTGCAATACCAAAGCCTATTAAAAGTAGAAAGTGCCCCTCAGAACCCGAGAACAGTAAATCTCCAGTGAAGGATGTATGTTGTAGGAAATATGTGCTCTGTGATGAGTCAGGAGCTAGATCATTGAGGTGGCTTAAGAGAAGCTTAATGAATTAAATAGTAGCTTCATTTTTATTTTATTCCATTTTTTGCCAAGCCCATATGTCAACTTAAAAAATGCTTCAGCTTCCAATAAGCTTTGTTTATAGATCTTATTGTTATAAGTTAATGGATTTTAACTGCCTAATAACATGAACCAAGTAGTCTTAATTATGAAGTCACTTTATGGAGTTTAGTCTTTATAGGTAACGTCTAACTCTACCCGAAGCTGCAAGTGTATTTACCACACAAAGCAGTATATAACAGAGGACTCTAGGGTCGTGCAGACTGGGAAATTCTGCCCTCCTCTGAGAATTCTCCTCTCATTCATTTGTTAAAAACACGGAGAATTGAAAGTAAGACAATGACCCTGAGAACTCCTGTCTTTCAGTTCTTTCTCCCTTTTTAAAAAATTATTTTATTGGGGGCTTTCACAGTTCTCATCACAATCCATACATCCATCCATTGTGTAAACACATATGTACATTCGCTGCCCTCATCATTGTCAAAACATTTGCCCTCCACCTCAGCCCTTAATATCAGTTCCTCATTTCCCCCCTCCCTCCCTACCCCTCTCCCTCATGAACCCCGCATAATTCACAACTTAATATAGTTTTGTCATAAGTTACACTGTCCGACGTCTTCCCCCTCCCTCTTCTCTGCTGTCCCTCCCCCAGGGAAGAGGCAATACCTAGATTCTTGTAATCGATTCCCCCCTTCCACCCCACATTCCCTTCACCCTCCAGGCATCGCCCCTCTCACCACTGGTCCTGAAGGAGTCATCTACACTGGATTCCCTGTGTTTCCATTTGCTGTCTGTACCAATGTACATCCTCTGGTCTAGCCAGATTTGTAAGGTAGAATTGGGATCATGATAGTGGTGGGGAGGAAGCATTTAAGAACTAGAGGAACGTTTTATGTTTCATTGTTGCTACCCTGCACCCTGATTGGCTCATTTCCTCCCAACAACCCTTCAGCGAGGGGTTGTCCAGTTGCCTTAAGGAAAAAAAAAAAGTATGAAGGCATTTTGGTACCATTACATAAATGAAGTTAAGGAATCAGAAGAAAATATGTCTTTTGTGAGCTTCAGACTGCATGCCAGAGAAGGTTGATACACGATATTACACTGTTATTACATAATATTCTACGTGTATCATGCTTGTTTAAATTCCTTTGTTGTTTATCAATCCTGCCTCAGTGGGGCTCTATGGAAGTAAGACTGGTTCTGAGGTGGCACCGTCTAGTTTTGAAAAGGAAGCAGTGTTCTTCTCACCACCCTGCACACAGGCAAAAGTACTGGTTGCAATATAATTCGAAAGACATCACCAGTGGAGGGTGTCTTGGGATTTAAGTTAGTATTGAAATTTCAACTAGTGATTTAATATGGAGGTTATGCATATTCAGGTGCTTGCAAACTGCAAGGGACACAGTTTGAACCTATCAGCTGATCTAACTAAGGAAAAAAAACACGAGGCTTTCTACCCCATAAAGACTTACAGTTTTGAAAACTTAGAGGTGCAGCTACTCTCCCGCCAAGTGGCTTTGAGTCAGAATCTCCTTAATAGCAGTCAGTTTTGGAGTGTTTCAGGGATTAAGTGATCCACTATCAAGATTGGTGGTTCAAACCCACTAGTCACTCTGAGAAGAGACATGATTCTCTCTACTCCTGTAGAGATTTATAGTCTCAGAAACCCTATATATGGGTGCTCTGAGTCTGAAGCTCCTAGGTAGTAGTAAAGGGAGGAGGTTTGTTGAGGAAATGTCCAGTGTTTGCCTTATAATAATGACTAGTGTTTTCAGGGAACTATTTTCACAAAAGTAGTTCATTTGGATGCATTTTCATTACATTCCCTCCCAACTCTTAGCTAATGAAAAAAAAAAAAGTGTAACATTTTATGTGTTGTTGTAACTTCTTAAAATGCATTATTAGTATAGAAAATAATTAGGGTAGTTGCATTGTATTTTCTTAGTAAAATATAGACAACCGAGGATTGTAATCTTGGACAGAGACCTTGGTTTTTAAAATGAGATTTCAGATGGAATCACCTGTTAGTCACACAGTGTCACTTCAGCCTCTGGTCACTGTCAAAGAAAAGGTGTTTGCTCAACAGGGATTTCTACACTTCTGTGTATCAAAGGAAGATTCTTAAGGAGTGCCTGCTTTAAGGAATTGGCTACTCGTTTTGTTATGCAGATTAAGATTTGCTCTGAAGCAGCAGCTGGGGATGTTGTTTTTATAGATACCTAAACTAGAGAGCCTGCCTTTGGAAGTAGCTATTGACATTTTGTATCCTAGGCAGTTTCATATTGATCTTGAAGCAACTCAATTACCCACACCTGGAAGAGGCAATGAATTTGAATAGTGTTCTTGGAGTGGTTTTTTTTTTAAACATACACTTCTTTTCCCCCCTTTGTGAAGGGCAATGACTTCCACATAAAATGTCCAGTAAGGTTGTGATGAGTTATGAAATCTATTTGATTAAACTTTATAGTCTAAATAATTAAAGTGTTTTCCTTATTTAAAAACAAAATGTATGGAGGTTGAATGCTAAAACTCAAAACGTTGAGGTTTCTACAAAGCAACTGATGTCTTTCTCTTTTTAAAATTCAGAGCAGAAAAATAACACCATCCAGAGGAAAGGATAGAGTATGGGATAATTTGATTACTTTTTAATGAACAATGATGACATGCGTTCTTTGAATATAGAATAATAGAATTTCAGAGGTGGAAGGACATTCGAATGACATTTTCAATAAGAAAGGAAATGGAGTTTGATCTTGACGCTATCACAATCAGAATCATATCTGGCAAAATACTTGAGGCAATTTCAGGCCTCCTATAATGAATGAGGATAATTAACACACCTTTCATAAATGTTGTCGTGAAAAGTGACATAGATAGTATACATAAATGCCTTATCCCATTGCATGGCACATACCAGATGATGATTTGCTAGCTCCAATATTTAACAGGTAAAATGAGACAAAGCAGTGTTAAATTACTTCATTAAGTTCACAGGAGTCATTAACAGAGAAGCGGGAATTAAAACTAGGGCTTCTGGGATTTTGAAGCCTATCATTCTAAATAGAATAATGTTGAATGCTTGTATACTTATCTATATTCCTTCCAAGGTAAGCCTCATACACATTTATTGAGTCCCTACTCTATTAAGAGAATGACCTAGGCTTCATGGAAGACGTATGGATACATCTCCACTCACACGGAGCTCACCATTCAGGAGGAACCCAGTAAGACTATATGACAGGAAGTATCAGGCATATATTATTCTGTGGAAAATGATCTCTAGCTCGATGCAATTGGAAAAGCTATTCTGGTTGAAGAGCTATTGGAATGTATTTTTAAAATAAATATGTTTTCTCCCTGCTGAAGCCTTACTTATAACTTATTGGGCTACTGGCATTTCCTAGGATGGATATTGCTCTAACAATTTTGTGCTCAAGTAGTCCTTTCTCTTAAGCCTTTGTTGCGTTTGTTGCTATACATATTGCATTTTCTCCTGAACATATAATCACTGTGCAATTCCATTGTTTAAAAGGCAAGACAATTACGCCATCCTGTAAAAATATGGTAAACAAATAAGAAAACTAGACCAAAGTTTCTTGCTTTCAAAAGTTTTCTAGTCTGACATTTTTGTGTGTGATACTTCCATATTCACCTTAAATTATTATAAAGACAGACAGGTTAGAAGAGTGCTTACTTAACTTTTAAAACTGTTTTTATAATTTAGGATCAGGACCAAGCATATTTCCTTATCACTCAGCCTTCATGATCAATGGGCTCAGTTAGAGACTCTTAAGTTTTTTAGCACTTAAGAGTGCTCTTACTCATTACATTGGATGGGATATACTACATATATTAGTGTATTTTCCCTACTAGAAAGAGAGGTCATGGGAGACTGAACCTGAGCCTTTTACCTTTATTGTTTAATGAATACAATGCTATCTGAATGGATCAATCAAATGAAAAACTTTTCAAGAAAGTTTAGTTAACCTATATAACTGGAATATAATGGAGATTTAAAAAGAATCAAAAAGTAATCTAGGGTCAGGATTTACGGAACTCTCAACACATTATCTCCAGAAACACCACAGAAAACTACATAGAAAACTACATGTCATGAGGCTTTCTCTGAGATAGGAGAAAAGAAGGCAAAAATAAAAAGTTACAAGTAAGAAATTTACCAAAGTATCTTGTTTAGTTTTATGATTTTGTTGTATTATTCATGTTTGTTTAATGAACATGGTTAAATATTATTGTTTAAGCATCCTTTACAAATATTAGAGCAAGAATCAGCAATGATTATGGATAGAAAAGATGTTCTATTTTCTTTTTTGAAATAGTTCAATTTAAAAGCAAATTTATTTTGAAGTAACATTGAGTAAAAGCTATGATGCCCTCTGGTGTGCATACATTTAAAAAACAGTCTAATACGTACTTTACATACATGCATTTAGGTATCATGTAAGTACTAATTGCTAAATAGATTGCATTAGAAAGCACATCAATTCACCATGTATTTAATTTCAAAAGGCACAAAATACTAACAAACTATTTAATGAATTTTTAAAATATAAATGCAAATGAGCCTGTCTATTTTTCCTTTCAGTGAAGGTAGTAATTTCTGACTAAAATGCCAATGCCTTAAGTTCTCTGTAAGCTTGTCTGCAACTCATCAGAGGATTATGAATAAACATCATTGTAGGAGTATGCAGATTTCCTAATAGAAAAGCCATGAATGTTTTAACACCCATGGGTTCAAATTATAATAAAGGGATAGCAGCTGTCACTGGAGGCAAACTACAAGATCACCTGTGCAATCCCCAGAGCAATTAAATCACCAGCATTTTAGCTTGTCTCTGTCAAAAAGGGTCTGAGAAGATAGTACACACACACACACACACACACACACACACACACATACACACACACGTATATATGTATATATTGCTTATAGAGTGCCTCATGTAAGGATACAGAGAAAGTGCCTCAAATTCCTCTTGATCATTTCACAATGCCTGTTTCTCAATCTGCAATATACAAAGTATTTTTTCAAAGAAGCTTAGGGTAAATTCTGTACTTTATTATGAAACGGGAAAACTTACATTGCCCTTCAAATATTGAGTTGACCACTAATAAGATGTGATTTTTCCACTTCCTCAAGATATAATTTTATATTGTTTGTGAGCCTATGTGATTTCTATAAGAATTCTTTATTTTTAAATTATGTATCATTCATCTAATGGCACATTTAAAGAGAAAATTATATAGCAATACTTATGGGAAGCTCTGCAGATCTACATAGCCTGTTTTGTTTTTTTTTAATTGTGCTTATCCATTCTGAGAAACACATCCAGTGCTTGTTGCCTGTTTCGGAGGGCTCATTCATGCAGAATTTCTGTGTTTTCAACATCAATATCTCATGACTCTGGCCACTCTCTGGCAGGGAAGGATGAACACATGGTTTGGCTCCTGTAATGCACACTGGTACAGGAATCCTCACCATTCATATCTGTGATATGAAAGCTAGGAGCCAAAATCGGATATGGCAGTGTGTAGGAGGAAGTGTAAACCGTGAGGTTGAGGACTTCAGGAGACCAAGCAAAGACAGTGCCACTGAATATCACCTGATAGAAGAGTCCCTGCTTCTGAGGATCATCTCTGTGGTTGGTGTTTAGGGCTGCAAGGATGTGACTTTTCATTGTTCCAGCAGAACCATCTGTACTCTCGGGCCAGACACAAAGCAAATCCTTTCCCCTCTTCACGTCCTCTGTCTCTAAAGAGAGCGCCTACATTTTCTGAAGTTATCTTATCAAAGGTCCATTCTTTATAGTAGAAAATGCCTGGTTTAAATTCTTTTTTTTTTTTTTTTCTTTTTTAACATTTTATTAGGGGCTCATACAACTGTTATCCCAATCCATACACACATCAATTGTGTAAAGCGCATTTGTACATCGTTTCTCA
>NW_022103903.1:2577363-2656620 GCF_000313985.2 Echinops telfairi
AAGACAGAGCAAAACCAAGCAACACTGTACAACAAAACAGCAACAACATCAATCCACTGACGAAGAACAAATTAAAATATACCAAGCAGGAAAAACTTGTGTTTTCCAGTCTAGCCTGTTGGGGCACCATGCCCGGTCTCCAATGTCCACCCTCATCATTTTTAATAATAAAAAACTTTATAGTTTTATCCCTAGTTGCTTGTCTTTGCTTTCATCATTTACTCAGCATATCTGGTGGTACTGTAATGTTTAACGGAGTCCTGATGGTATAACGGTTAGATATTGGGCCTACATTCAACAGGACAGTATTGCCACATTTACAGAATAAATGATAAAAGTAAAGAATAGCTGTCAGGTATTAGCACATATAGCCAATGAACATTTTGAAAAGATCTTCTTTGTATATCCGGAAGTGTCTATATGGGAGTGTACACACACACACACACACACATACCACGCGTGCGTGCATACACACACATTGTATTAGTTGAAGAATCCTGTGATGCTGTCACTTAGCAGTTGGGCTGAGAGCTGTAGAGTGGAAATCTAAACTCACTTGTGATAGCTGCTTGAGGGAAGGCAGATCAGGCTGTGCCCGGAAGCTTTATCGTCTGGGAAAACCTAAATAGGGTTACTAGGATGTGAAATCGCCTTAACGGCAGTAGGCTCTGTATTAGCTACCAGATATTGAAATATGATAGATATTATGTTTAGTCTGGGTACAGTAGAGAAACAGATCCACAGGAACTCATATGCACATCAGAGTTTTATATAAAAGGTAAATATACACCATGAAAGCATCCCAACCCAGTGCTGCCCAAACCCATAAATGCGACATTAGCCCATATGTCTGACACTGATCTACTCCTCAAACTCACAAAACACAGGCAGTGATGCCGACTGCAGGAGGAAAGCCGAATCAGTGAATGTGTAAGCATCTCAGCGCTGGCAGGGGTCTCCACACAGGTGCTCCAGCACCGAGGGCTGCATCGGGGTAGGTCCATGCGGCTTCTCCTTGGGGATATCTTGTAGGAAGTGAGCCTTGCCAGCTGAAGCAGGGAACTGGTAAGGCAGCTGCACCCTGGTCTGACCATCAGAGAACAACAGACCAGAGAACAAGAAAGGTGAGGTTCACCAAGCCATTTATCTCTCCACCCATCAATTAATCCAACATGGATTTATCGGCCAGGTGGTCACAATAAACCTTAAATATCTCAGATATGTTATTATAAATTGAAATTATACATTCAAAAATGCCCACATATTGGTAGAATTAGTATATGTGAAAGATAAAAAATGAAAATGTCTTTAGGTACACAATTACTAGAGAGAAAACAAAGATGCTTGTGAAAAATGTTGAGGAAAGTTTTTAAGTTAAATGGACCATTTTTACTAAGCAAGCAATAACAAGGAGAGGTGCACTAAGAATTTTATTTTCCCCATCACAACAATGCATTTGCTTATTATGTGAGGACAGCAAAAGCTGTTTTACAAGAGGCTTATTAGAAAATGTGAGTGCATCCAACATATAGCCTGATTTTTGCCCATCCGGACTCCGTGCTGTTTCTAAAACTTAAAAAATACTTATTTAAGAGCAACACAATTGATTTCCTTAAAGATGTCAAAACTGCCATCTTGATATGGTAAAAACGTAAAACTGCAGATTTTTGTTGTTGTTATGGATTAGAGAGAAGAGAACACTGCCTTCAGAAGTGTATCTAACCTAGCATATTGGGAATCAAGAGTTTCATATTTTAATGTAATCTGTGATTGTGTAGCAAAAGTTTAGACTTACTACATATACATGAGTGTGTATGCATGTATGTATATGTGTATATATGTGTGTGTGCATAATTTTGGAAGTGCTTTATAAAAGTGGGGAGTTTTGAATTGAGACTTAGACAGTATTCCTTTTCTTTTTTTAGGCAGTATTCTTATAATCCAAAATGAATTTATAATACAAAATGAGAAATCTTCCAAAAAGCAGAGCTAAAGTAAGGAAAGAAATGCAGGCATATAACCAATAGGTCTGTTATTGGAAAGATAACTTGTATTGGTTAAGCTTCTGTATATCTTTTTGGGAGAGTCCTGGTAGTGTTGTGGTTACATATTGGGCTGCTAACTTCAAGGTTAGCAGTCTGAAACCACTGTCTGCAGAGTGGGAGAAAGATGGGGCTTTCTACTTCTATAAAGAGTTCCAGTCTCAGAAACTTCTACCCTGCCGTACTGGGTCTCTTCATAACTCAATGACAGTGAGTTTGGTTTTTGGTTTTTAAGGACGATGCTAACTGAAGATGCTTCCTCAACACATTTATCTTCTGTTCATTTTATTTTCTTTTAACAAATAGTGTTATTGATATGTAAATCACATAACACAATTCAATAATTCAATCATATTACAAAGAGTTGTGCAATAATCAATTTTAGGACATTGCCCTCTTTCTTGTACTCCTTGCCATTAGCTCCCCATCTCCCCCCAACACTCTCTGGCCCACCACAAGAAACCATGAATCCAATTACTGTCTCTATAGGTTTACCTCTCCTGCATTTCATATACAGGGAAACATACAAAACCAAAGCCCAAACCCAATAATAACAAAATAAACAGAAAAGAACCCCAGTTGAAAAGAAATAAGAAAATCTGAAAAATTATAACACATTTTAGATGAGTCAAAAAAGATAGCAAATAGTAAAATGTTAAAATTTAAGCTCACTAAAGCTGTAATAATTCACTTTCCAATGCACTTTGCATGATAGCAAGGCTGTTCACAACCATGGTCTATGGTCAGACAGAATTCACTTGAGGCTTACTCCTAATGTGGCCCCTTCAAATGGGTTTGGAGCTTTCATTGCCATCCATAGTCTTCTGCACACTGGCTGCTCATAACTTAAGCTCTAATACCGTTTTTTCCTCTAGTCTTAAACTTTGTTATTTCCAGTCCTTGAATCTCACAGGCTGATGTGCTTTCAGATGGACTTAGGTAACACCTCATTTATATGACTGGTTGCTTTAAGACACGAATGGTAGTCTTTCAGATAGCTGGCACCCTCTGAATCCTTCATCACACTTTGCTACAGAGCACCCCATCTTCAGGGATCTCTTCATGAGGGCCAGTGCTGAGTAAGGTGATGCCCCTGAAAGTGCCCAATCTCGCCTCTCTTCTATTCATCATGTAAGATATTGAGTTTTCTTAGCATAAACTATATAGAAAGATTATTCTGACAGTATATGGATAGCAAATAGAGAAATCAGAGAAACAATTTGAAATAGGATACACAAAGGATTTAGTTAAAAGAGGAAGAAACAGTACAAAATACTAATTGATGAAAGTCAAACTAGAATCAAAATACACTGTTACAGTACAGAATTATGGTTAAATCCTTAGACCTTGGATGCACAAAAAAGTTTTTTTTCTTTCCCTGTGGAGACATGGGACTTAAACATGAAATTTCCCACCTGAGATCAAGAACTAATGTTGAGGCACGTATAATGTGAGATAGTGGAAGATAGCCCTGAAAATCTCACAGGAAAGCCATTGTACCACTGTTGGCGTGTTCCTTCTGATGTACAGGTATCATCATGAATGGAATGCATTGGTGGCAGTTGGTGTAACTTGTGGAAACAGTACAAAAATACCTGGTGATGGAATAAACAGTGTTTCTGAGGTTCTGCTTCATGATTTCGCTAATGAAAAAGGAGGAAATCCACAAGAAGACAGGGATATAAGACATTTTTAGCATAGAGCTGTGCATTCATCTTTACTCTTCTGATATCCTGTATTAGCAGTGCTTACAATCATTATCTTCATTTGTTTTTTGCAAATATTTCCACTACCAGCTATTTCAGAAGCAATTGCTTTATTAGAAATCCCTATTGTTTTAGTCCACATTTACGATTTGGCTTGCTGTTAGAGGCTGGCCTCTCCCACCCACCCCCACTTACAGGTTTACTTGCCACTCATCACCTTCTGCTTTATTGATTAAATGACTTTTTGTGAATTTGTATTCAGTCCAACACCTCCTTCTCTAAAAGGTAGGGCTTAGAAAAAGATGCATTTTCTGGGGCCAAATAAATTGTAGCACAGCTGATACTTTATTCAAAATCTATACTGATTGCAATAAGTGGATCAATTATGCAGCCATCTCCATTGATTTTTAAACTTGCTGACAATGGGAGTTGACTGTCATTTTATATGAACAACTATTGCCTAAACAAATTTGACAAAAATCCACATTCTTTTAAGTAGCAGGAAGAAAACAAAATTATCTGGGAAAGAAAAAGGATCTCTATGACCTTCTGCTAGTTTACTGATATGTGGTGTTAATACTACTAATAAATATCCTTTTGTTCCTAAGCCTCTAATGGAAATTATAGTTTTTAAAATATTAAAAAATTATAATTAATCATGATGAAAGTATGCTGTGAGCATAAAGCTATCAAAATATTTGGTGAAATATACACAGAGTAGACTTGTGAAAGATAAATTGGAAAATGTTTAAAATTGTTGACAAATATCATATGATTTATTTATGAAGCATCCATTTCCCAAAGATACACATGCTAATGTTTAAATTCTGGTGTCAAGAAATAATTTTTCTATGCAGTAAAAATTTGAAGCAAATTTCTTGGACACTTGGGTTCATATTTAAGGTCTATTGTTTATGCATTTGTATAAGAAATATTACCTTTAAAAGATACCTTACTAAGTTTAAGTATTAAAAACCTTTTGTGAGCAATAGCAATACTGTGATATTTATACATGAAAATTATTAACCTCTTTTCATTCACTGAATATCTAGCTGGAAGAATAGCAACTTCAGTTCAATAATCTATTTAAAGTTATCTCTCATTATGTTGCTCCAGTATCTATAAAATAATGAAATATTTGGATCAACTCTGTGAATTATTGTTTTTAGGAACACATTTTCATTAATAAAAATGAATAAACATGAAAGCAGCTAGTAATATTAACAAAAACTAATAGTCCAATATATCTACTAAATATTTTATTTATTTACTTTTAAGTAGTATTTACAAGCTAAGCATAAGGTTTTCAGCAGCTTTTTTCTCAGAAGTGGGGAGCCAAGCCCTTCTTTGTTGTCCGTTCTTAGTCTGGAAGCTCCACTGAAATGTGCCCACTCTTGGTGACCCTGCTGGCATTTGAGATACGAGTGACAGAGCTTCCACAACTGCAACCCACAAACCACCATGGCAGCATGACAAACTGACAGACATGCGGCGATGAGCAAATCATCAGAGAAGCTGGATTATATGAAGAAGAGTGTGGTATCTGGATTGAAGGATGGCTTCCTTATATACAACTTGTGGTATATAGATAACATAACCTTGCTTGCTGAAAGTGAGGAGGAATTGAAGCACTTGCTGATGAAGATCAAGGATTGTGCTCCTCAGTATGGATTACAGCTTAATGTAAAGAAGACCAAAAGCCTCACAACTAGACCAATGGTTAGCATCATAAAAAATGGAAAAAAAGGTTGAAGTCGTCAAGGATTTTGTCTTACTTGGATTCACGAATCAGTGTTCATGGGAAAAGCAGTCAAGATATCAAAAGATATATTGCCTTAGATAAATCTGCTGTTACTCTAGAGTATTGAAAATCAAGGATGTTACTTTGAAGACTACAGTGTACATGACTCAAACCATGGTATTCTCCATTGTGTCATATGCATGTGAAAGTTGGACATTGAATAAGAAGAACCATAGAAGAATAGATGTATTTGGATTGCGAGGCTAGAGAAGAATATTGAAAGTACCATGGACTGTTATAAGGACAAACTGATCTGTCTTGGAAGAAGTAAGGCCAGTGTGCTCCCTAGAGGCCAGGATGGTAAGACTTCATCTTACATACTTTGGGCATGTTGGCAGGAGAGACCACTCCCTGGAGGAGGACATCATGTTTTCTGAAGTGGCATAGCAGCAAAAAAAGAGCAGGCCTGCTGTGAGATGGAGTGACACAGTGGCTGCATCACTGGGCTCAGGCATAGGAACAAGTGTGAGGATGGCGCAGGACCGTGCAGTGTTTCCTTCTGGTGTGCAAGGGGCTACGTTTGGTAAGAGCTGACCCAATGGCATCTAACAAGTATTTTCACAAAGCATTATAATGGGTTTGTCAGCAGGTTATCCTTAACAAATGAATACACAGTTAAATCTTCTGAATGTTTCTGGTATTTGGTCCAAATGGTGTTTAAAAGATATCTAAATTCATTTAATCACCAGTATTTTCATCAAATTCTAAATAAGCCTTAGATGTTATGACTATAATCATCATTGTGCAATATGACCCATGGCTTGGGGTTCATCAAGTTTGTTAAGCATGAATTTGAAAATATGAAAAACTGGAAGTTTCAAAGAGTTACTCAAAATGAGTAAAAGAGAAAGCTGGAAATACAATTAATTAAATATTTAATATTAGTCTCTGTTATATATATTTTTATTTATTTTCTATTTTTCCATTTCATGCAACTAAAATTAATGCGTTATTTAAAAAGCAAAATATGCATTTTTATTGGTCAACATTCTTTAAAATTAATGTTAAAATCCATGTTTGTTCTTCTGTAGAGATTATTTTGTTATTTAATTTCTTTGAAAATAATCAAAACATTCTACCTTAAAGTATAATACCAGTGCTGTTTACTTTCCAAATACTATTGATGTAAATTTGGCAGATATGATAACTATTTTGAAGTTAAAAAACTCAGTGGCTTTTAATACATTCAAACTATTGTGTAATCATGACCTCTCTCTAGTTTCCAAAAGGTGGCACGCACCCATTGAACGGGTCGCCTCCATTCCGCTCCTCGTCCAGTTCTGGGAGCCACCCATCTTCATTTTCTATGTATAGATTTTCTTCTTCTGGATATTTTATATAAATTGAATCATGCTTTATGATCATTTTTCTCTGATTTCTTTCACTTAGCGTAATGTTTTTGTGGTTACTACCTGTTTCAGTGTGGATTAGGACTTCATTTCTTATTTACAGTTGAATAACCGTCACATTTAACATAACTGGAATGCTTCACAGTAAGACTTGAAGAAAAACAAAAGCTGTACCATTCATATTTCCAATCGTGTATTATTTAACTTCCTCCAGGAAAGCTCACCATGAACCAAAGAAATGAATAATTGAGGATAACGTGCTCACTGTTAAGACAGAGAAAGTGAGAAGGTCACAACTTATAGATTCATATATTCTTTTATGTGGCTTCTGATGTAAACAGAGAACATTAAATACTCTTATTTATTTTCTTCTAATGAACATATAATACTCTTGAGTCTAATGAATGGAAAAATTATTTTTTTCATTAAATATTTATTAAAGTAATATTCTCTACATTCACCAGTTAAGGGGTACTTTTATTACCAAAAGATAGCAGGTTGAATTTCAAAGCCCCAAGAGACTGCATTGATTCACATAATATCTATCTTGTAGTTGTCAGATAAATAAGTGATATTTATTCTTTGTTGCTCTTAATTAGACAAATAAAATATAATGTAAATAAAAGTAGTTGTTTAAAACTAAAGCAAAAACACATTCTTCGTTGCATTCCATTTTAAACTAAATATTTTGTGTGTTGTGATTTACTGAAAAGTCACTATATAAAGATGACAATATTACATTTCAAAGATATTTTAATAAAATGTAATATGATTTACACCAAAATGCTTTACAATTTTCAATTTCCCCCTCACATAACCTACCCCCACCCAACAAACACAGAATTAGCTGTGTTTAGGAAATAATTTTAATTATTAAATTGAAACATCATTTTTAATCTACTCATTGCCCTACAAAATTGCAAAAGATAATACTACACAGCGTATGTGTATAAAATAAACACAAATAATGTGTTATAGTTACAAATATACAGGAAAATTATTGGTAGAAAAATTATTTTAAATGACAGACAGATGTAAAGGCATGTTTTTGACCTGCATTCTCCTTAAAAATGGTTTGCACTTTTAATATCTTATGAGACTAATTTTCTTTCATAATTGGTTCTTGGACAAAAATTTCCCATTTCAGGTTCTCTTTCTTAAATATTTTGGAGAATGTATGTTTCCATTCTTTTTTATTTTATTTCTAGAAATCAAACTGACGAAGCAAACAAACACCTTTGGGGGACAATCAGCACAGGGACAAATTCAGCAGTTTGTGCTCACAGCGGGAGGTGAGTGCCCTCTGCTGTCGATTCATATGTTATCTTTGATTACAGTTTTTCCAGTTGGCTCAGAAAAAAATCAAATGTAAAAAAATAATTTCTGTATTATGGAATACAGATATTATACACATATATGAGAGAGCTTCAAATGTTCATGGAACAATGGAATAAAAAGATAATAGAATGTCTGCATGATATTTTTGAAACTCCCTCACATATAAAATATATATATTAGTTTTGTACTGAAATAAATGAAAAGTGTATATAATTATAAATATAATAAGGAGCCTTGGTGGCTAAATGAGCTAAGCATTGAGCTGCTGTCAAGTCAGCAGTTTGAACCCAGAAGAAAGATGAAGTTTTCTGAACACTCTTATAAATGTGTAAAAGTCTGGGAAACTCAAAGAGTCAGGTCTACGCTGTTCCGAAGGGTTACTATGAATCACAAAGGACTTGCTGGGAGTTCATTTGGTTTGTGCGTTAACTTGTGGAGCTGCAGCAGTGGTGCAGTTATGTAACAGCTTATCTGCTAACTGAAAGGCTGGCGATTTTAATAGCCCAGCTAAAGATTTAAAGGTATTTATACACGCACACGGACAAATACACCTATCTTTGCATATTTACATATATACATATCTATATAGCTATATGAGTTAGTTAGTTTATTGTGCCAACCTGGCCAATAAACACATGTGGGGTTAATTGAAGGGTGGAGAGATAAATGACTCAGTGAGCCTCACCTTTCTTGTTCTCAGGTCTCTTGTTCTCTGATAGTTGGAACCTGGGTGCAGCTGCCTTAGCCAGTTCCCTGCTTCAGCTTGCGAGGCTCACTTCCTGCAATACATCCCTGAGGAGAAGCCACATGGACCTACTCCATGCAACCCTGGGTGCTGGAGCAGCCATGTGGAGACCCTCCCCGCCAGCGCTGAGATGCTTACATGTTCACTGACTCGGCTTTCCCCCTGCAATTGGCATCATTGGGTGTGTTTTGTAAGATGGAGGAGGACTTTATGGCTTGGTGTCGGACATACGGGTTGTTGGACTTGTGGGCTTGGGAAGTACTGGGTTGGGATATTTTCTTGATGTGCACGTACCCTTTATATAAAACTCTCTCTTATACATGTGAGTTTCTGTGGATTTGTTTCTCTAATGTACACATACTAACACACTCTATATAAACTTTGCTTTCTTCTTCCTTCCTTGCTTTCGGTTTCCTTTTCTCCTGCCCCACCATCATGATTAGCAGTCCAGGAATTCCTCTCGGATACTTTTCAATTGAGCAA
Source organism: Echinops telfairi (assembly GCF_000313985.2). Taxonomy (NCBI): domain Eukaryota; kingdom Metazoa; phylum Chordata; class Mammalia; order Afrosoricida; family Tenrecidae; genus Echinops; species Echinops telfairi. Next base: position 2,586,828 of record NW_022103903.1, read on the forward strand.
GCATGACCAGGAATGCTGCTGCCCTCACCGTCTATTTTAGCACCCTTGCTAGTCCCCTGAAACTGATGCAGGCAACAATTCATTGTACAATTATGGTTAATCTAATTGAATTTTGAATTGTTGCATCTGAGAGCTCCCAGTAAAATGATTAAAATAAAATAAAGCTGTGAAGGTCTGTTCCCATAAAGATATGCTGCCTTGGGAAGATGCTGAGGCCGTTTTAGCTACAGGATCAATCTGATTCCAAGTGGACTCAAAGGAATCGTCTTGCTTATTCTTTGTCTAGTTTGAGGTGGGGTGGGAGGAGCAAATATCATCAAGGTTAAAGTTCTTTTCACCTTTCTATCCCCCACCACTTTATTTGGCTCTCTTATAGATATTATAGCTATCCATAGTTCAATTGAAGCAAGCCTAATTGTACCATTGCTGCCACCATCATTTTCAGAACACTTTCTTTCTTCTTGAACTCTTTGATATCAGCTTTTCTTTATCCCCTCCCTCCCAACACCCTCCCTCCCAGGAACCCATATTATTATATTATATATTAGTGCAGTATTTTTGCTATAACTTACACCATCCATTGTATCCATTCACCTACCATTCTATAATTTGTTCCCCTTGAGTGGGGTTATATAGTCATCATTGCTATCCGTCCCATCTTCCTGTGCCCTCAGGGAATTATTACTTCTATTACTTTTTCTGAAGGAAATCTATCTTGGGTTTCATGTATTGAGTGATCCTTATTACAAATGAACATATGCAAGTCTAACAAGATTAATGAGGTAAAATAAAGTAGGGGAAGGAAATTTTCTTGAAAAAGAGAGGATAATTATGAGTTTCATGAGTGCTATATAGCACCCTGGATACATTATCCCTTCAGTGTGGCCCTTCTCTGAGCGACATCTTTCTCCAAATGACCTACGTGTTAGTTTGAGCCATCAGTCAGTAGCCTAGCACTTAACCACTGCACCACTAAGTCTCTTTGTAAAATAGTATATAACATGTAGTAGGTACAATTAAAACATTTCCATCAATTAATATTTAGATTTGAAATTTTAATCACAATTTCTTGATTTGTTTTCAATTATCCTGTAATATAGTTTAATAAAAATTTTAGCCTCACATTTAATGAAAAAATAATAAACTATTTATAAAATATATTTCAATAATTTCCCAGTAATGATTGGTTCTTTCTTTTCCTTTCAACAGTTTCCTTGGCATATAATTCATATATCATACAATTTGCTATTAAGAAGAATTGTGCAATCATCACCCCAATCAATTTCAGAATATTTTCTTTCTCATATACACTGTTCTTAGTTCCTCATTTCCACTCCACTTCTTTCGTCATGCCCCTAGGAAATTACCAATCCAGTTACTGTTTCCATAGATTTATCCATCTTCTATTTTATATACAGAAAATTACACAAAACACAAACAGGAATAAACAACAACAATAACACAAACCCAACAATTACAACAAAGCAAAACAGAAAACTTCAATTTGAAAGAAAGCCTTGAAAGCTGAAACAACTTTATAAAGAGATATAAAGAGATAAAGAGTATAAAGCGATAAAATGATAAGATGTTCCATTTGAACAGAAGTGTAGTTGCCACACTCTCTCTCTGATCGTGATTCCTTGAGTTGTGCGTGGATCCTATGCCTTGTCACCAACTTGATGACCCTGACGGCACCAACCGCCTGAAAGCAAGGCTGTTCACATACGTCGTTACAGGCGGAGGAAGTTCTCAGAGGCCCAATCTATGTGGGACCCGGAAAACGGATTTTAGCCTTTCATTATTATCCATCTCCTTCTGCCAACTGAATCATCAGAATTGAAGCTCTCATGCTGATCCTCCATTTGGGTTTTATTATTTACAATACTCGGATCACACAGGCTGACATGCTACCTCCATGTGGTCTTAGCTGACATCTCACTTAGATGGCTGCTGCTTGTAAGACAAGATTTTAAGACCTCAGATGCTATTATTTTTTTATATATATTAAATAATATATATTTCCAGATGAAATTGGTTGTCACTGAAGACCCTATGTCTGTTTGAATTCTATTCTTCCTTCTCTCTTTAGGTTTGAGGGATAAGGAATCTGGAAGGAATTTTAGGAATGTTTTTTAACACAACCCCTCTTAAGAAATAAAATCAACAGAAATATCCTGTTGAACCTCCCGTATATGTGGTTCTTTCTCTCCCTCCATGTGCCCCCTCCCCATCCTCACTGCACACAATATTATTCTTTCTGATACCATCTGGTTGGCACCATCTGGTTTCTTTGCCACAATTTGATAGCAACCCTATCTTCAGTTTTCTCTCCTTGCGTCTTAAATGACATGTATTAGTCTGGAAGGAAAGGTTCTACCTCTGTGAATAAGTTATTGAAAGTTTTGCCCTATCACCAACTCCTATTGTTAGTGTAAATAGTTTACAGTCACTTAAGCTTTTAGCTAGTACAAGTCAATAGCTCATGTATTACAGTCCGAAGAGTCAGTCTATATATTAATTAGTAAATATGTAATAGTCCTAAGCCACTATTCATTGAGTACCCTTAAAGCAAGAAATCAGAACCAAAGTCAAAATACCACCAATTCTACAACCTTGGGATAGCAAACATCTGCTTCTTCTCACACAGGGCAGTGGTTCTCAACCTTCCTAATGCTGCGACTTTTTAACAGTTCCTCATGTGGTGCTGACCCCCCAACCATAAAATTATTTTTGTTGCTACTTCATAACTATAATTTTGCTACTGTTATGGACCGGGTGACCCCTGTTAAAGGTCATTCGACCCCCAAAGGATTTGTGACCCACAGGTTGAGAACCGCTGCACTGGAGCAGTTCAGCCTTAAGTGCCAGGGAGTATGCCAGTTCCTTCAATCTGCTACAGGTGAGTTTGAGGTAAAACCAGTTCCCTAAATGGTGTTTCCACATTGAATCTTTCTGATGAGGCCTATGAAAATGCTGTGTGCCTCAAAAGGACAGGGCCTAAAGGCCCAGTAGTCTCTAACACAAAACCTGAGTCATCAAGGGCTAAATAGAAACTAGGCAAAGTGTCCAATTGTGTCCAATTAGAAACATAGTACCAGGCATACTCTTACTTGCAAATCCTATATAAGTATTGTTGTGTGTGTGTTTTCCTGGTGGTGTTTGTCTCCACACAGTTTACCCTCCAAAAGACCTGCCCTGGCCTCCACCAAGACCTGCATGCCATCGTCTCTTGACTTGAATTTCCAATAAGGCTCACTGATCACGCTAGTAGGAGTGCCTGATGACCTTAGCACAACATTGTCCGGCAACAACTGAACGGTCTACTACTTCTCCCTCTCCCCCTGTTGATAAAGTGACCGCAGCTGAGGTAGGGCCCCCTCTCGCAACATGTTTCTTAATGTGTACATATAGAGGGAATGATCTATGGTTCATGGGTACTAGGCAGGCTCTCTACATTGATGCGTGGATGACCAAACGAGATTACATGACCTGAGAGCAGAGCTTGCTCCATCTTGGTGATTTTTCACATAGTAGTGGACTCATACAATATATTTCTTTTTTTTATTGATTAACTTCACTCAGCTAATTGTTTCCAGGTCACTCATGTCATGAGCTGTTTCATAGTGGATTTGTTTGTTTTGTTTTTTAAGGGAGGCATGGTATTCCATTGTATGTATGGACCAGCGTTCTTTATTCCTTCTTCTACTGATGGGCACCTGGGCTATTTCAAACTTCTTGTTATGGTGAATTGTGCTGCAGTGAACATGGGAGAACAGAGATCTATTCATCTTCCATCTCTTATTTATTTGGTGCATATGTTTAGCAATTGTATTTCTATTCCCAATTGTTTTAGGTAGTACCATAGCACTTTCCACAATGATTGTACATACTTTAGTTTTTTTATTTTTTTAAATCATTTTATTGGGGGCTCGTACAATACTTTGTTTTGTTATTTTTAACAATGTCATTGACATATAATCCACATATGGTACAATTCAATAGTTCAATCACATCAAGAAGAGTTGCACAATGGGAGATAAACCATAATAACACTCCCTGCTGTTACAGACCTAGTCATTGGATTTCTTGTATGGCCTTTAGTATGTTGAGGAATTTCCCTTCCATATTATTTTACTAAATATTTTTTATCAGAAAAAGATGTTAGATCGTGTCAAGTGCTTTTTATGCATCTCTTGATCTGATTGGATGTTTCTAATTTTTATCTTGTTTATGTGCTGCATTACACTGATTGTTCTCCAATGCTGAACTCTCCTTGTATCCCTGGTGTGAATCTCACTTGGATATGGTAAATTATTTTAATATAGTGCTTGATTTTACTGACTAGAATTTTTATAACAGATTTCACATCTATGCTCATGATGGATATCGGTCTGTAGTTTTCTGTCTTTATTGAGTCTGTGCTTGTTGGTAAAATCAATGCTATACACATTTCACAGAATACATTTGGCAGTTTGTTAGTCCTTGGTATATTTTGGAATATTCTGTGAAGAATTGGTGTCAGTTTTTCCCTGGACACTTGGTAATATTCCAGTTCCAGGAACTATCCAGTCCTGAGCTTTACTTGGTGGGGAGTTTCTTCGTTCCTTTCTATATTTTTCGTTTTATTTTGGATCTGTCCATTTTTTTTAATGTCCGTGTGTGACAATTCAAGTAGAGGTGTGTTTCTAGGTATTTGTCAGTCTCTTCTAGGTTAACTAACTTGTTGGAGTGGTCTTTCACAGTAGTGTGTCACTATTATTTTTATGTCATTCCGTTATGCTGTGACGGCACCCTTTTCAGCTTTAATTCTCCATATTTGCCTCTTCCCTTTCTCTCCCTTTGCTAACTTAATCGGTAGTTTGTCAATTTGTTTGTCTATTCAAAGAACCAGCTTTGGCCTTTCCACCCCCATTGTTCTTTCTGCTTCCCAGCTCATTTGTTTCTGCTTTCGTATTGATGGTTTCTTTTCTTCTGTCTTCGGGGGGTTTAGGCTCTCGCTCTAATTATTGGAGGTGCTGCATTAAGGTGTATTGGTTTTTAGTTTCTCATCTGTTTCATATATTCACTGACTGCTTTCTGACAACTATTATTGCTGTGGCCCAACAATTTTGCTCTGCTGTTACCATTCTCATTTGTTTCAAGGAATTTCTTAATTTCGTTCCTTATATATTCTATTATCCAGTGATTTTTTAAGTAGTATGTTGCTTAGTTTCCATGAGTTTGTCTTTGTGTTTCTGTTCTTTCTATTGTTGATTTGCAGCTTTATAACATTGTTGTCTGGAGAAATGGATCGTTGGATATTAGTTTTTGAAATTTTGTTAAGGCTTATTTTGTGGCTTGATATGTGATTTATTCTAGAGTTAGTCCTGGGTGCACTGAAGAAGAATGTATACTGTGCTGTCAGGTAAAATTTTCTGTATAGGACAGCGGTTCTCAACCTGTGGTCATGACCACTTTGGGGGTCACACAAACTTTTCACAGGGTTCACCTAAGACCATCAGAAAACACATATTTCCAATGTTCTTAGGAACCCAAACACTGCTCCTCTATCTATCTCCAGGCAGGTCCACCCACTTGCAGATATGCCCAGATACTTGTATCCGGAATGATGATATCATTGTGCCAATCCCATCACATACACCCCATAGAAATACAGGTGTGTGTGACAGGGTTGGCACCATAATGTGCTTATGAGGACCTGTCACACATGTGTAGAGAGAAGCTACTCTGTAGAGAGCAGCTACTGTACACCTTTAAAGATGGGTTTCTTTTTTTGAAAATCTCTTGAAACAACAACTACTGCACATGATGTATTTGAAACAGTTGGTTCATTTCTGAAAGAGCATAAGATCTTGCGAAAATGTTCATGGTATTTGCACGGATGATGCTCCAGCTATGCTAGGATGTCAATCTGGATTTCAACGTTTGGTACTGAATGAGTCACCAAAAGTCATTGGAACTCACTGTATGATTCATCAGCAAATATTAGCAATGAAGATGCTGCCACAAGTGTTACAAGAAGTAGTGAAGAGTGTCATAAGTTCTGTCAACTTGGTAAAGGCAAGCACTTTAAACAGATGACTGTTTTTGCAACTGTGCAACAAGTTGGATGTGCTGAATAATGCCCTGCTATTTCACACTGAAGTGAGATGGTTGTCGAAATGTGTTTTTAGGCTTTGTGATGAACTCAAAATGTTTTTAATCAGAAAGCAAGACCACAGTTTGAAGCACTTTTCAGCGATAAAAGTGAACTGCAGAAAATAGCTTATTTGGTTGACATCTTTGCCATCTTGATTGAGTTAAATTTATCACTGCAAGGACCAAATGCAACGTGCCTCAATTTGTCTGAAAAGATGCAATAATTCCATATGAAACTTCAGCTTTGGCAAAAAAAATTGGATGAAAATAAAATTTACATGTTGGCTACCTTATCTGCTTTCTTTGAGGAACATGACATTAAAGCAGACAAAAGGATCACGATGATAATTTCTGCGAAAGAACACTTGCACATGCTTGCAGACGAAATTTCACCATACTTTCCAAATCTGCCTGACACCCCATGTGCACTTGCCAGAAGCCCATTCACAGTCAAAGTTGAAGATGTTCCTGAGACAGCACAAGAAGAGCTCATTGAACTTAACACGATGCAGCGAGAACTGCATCTCACTTCAGGGTGAAATAGCAGAGCATTATTCAGCACATCCAACTTGTTGCAGAGTTGCAAAAAAAGTTATCTGTTTAAAGTGCTCGTCTTTACAAAGTTGACAGAACTTATGATGCTTTTCATTACTACTTGTAACAATTCCAATTGAAAAATTCTGGATCAAGTGTTTACAGTCATATGCTGTTCAGTCTGAGACTGTTGCACCTTCTTCTTCCGTTTCCAACAACATATCTTTGTGAAACAGGGTTTTCCAGCTTGTTGGTTATCAAGTCTAAATACAGAAGTAGAAGTGTTGTGGAAGATGATCTTCATTGTGCTCTTGCAAAGACTGCCCCAGGAATTCCTGATCTGGTCAGAAAGAAGCAATCTCAACCTTCGCACTGACATTGTCTTTTTATGCATACTGTCGCAAAATGTAGCAATGTAGTTTCCTCTTCCTACATTAAGACTGTTGCCCATGCTACACCATGCTTCAGGACAAAAGTTCATTTATTTGTAATTAGAAATAAACATTTCACAATATATAATTACATATTGTTTTGTGATGAATCACTATACTTTATTTTAAATTTGTAATAATGAAAATACATCCTGCATATCAGATATTTACATTATGATTCATAACAGTAGCAAAATTATAGTTGTGAAGTAGCAATAAAAAATTTTATGGTAGGGTCACCACAATGTGAGGAAATGTATTAAAGGGTCACGGCATTAGGAAGGTTAAGAACCACTGGTGTAGGAGATCAAGTTTTCTCATTATGTTGCTTAGCTCTTCTGTTTCTAAGCTGTTTCTTTTCTGATGACTGATGACCTGCCTTTACTTGAGAGTGTTGTCTTAAGGGATTTTACTTTTATTATTGTTGAGCTGTTGATTTCTCTTTTCAACTCTGTGAGGTTTGTATTGATGTATTTTGAGGTTCTTTCACTGAGTGCATATATGTTTATTATGATTTTGTGTTCTTGGTCTATTTTTTCTTTAACCATTTTTTAGTGACTATTCTTGTCTCTCATGATATTTTCTTGAAGTATATTTTTTGAGAGATTAATATTGGGACGCTAGACATTTTCATGATTCCCATTGGTTTGGTAGAGTTTCATCATCCTTTGATTATTAGTCTGTTTTTGTTTTTTTAATTTTTAAGTTGTGTCTTTTGTAGGCAGCATATGGATTTATCTTGTTTTCTAATCCACTATTTTATGATTGGCCCATTTATTCCATTGATATTTAGTGTTATTATTGTTCTACATCAATTTGTTGCTGTCATTCTTCTGTGCTTGTGCTTTGTTTCTTCCAACTCCTCCCCCAAATTCGATTTATTTATTATTTTATTTATGATTTTTAATTAGGAGTTAATACATATATTGCATCATCTTTTTCATTCATCACATCAGACAGTATTGTACAATTGCTACCAAATCGGTTTCCAAACATTTCTTTCCTTTCTGGACTCCTTGAAATTGTATCCCCTTTTAAAGCCCCCTTTCCCCACCATCACCACTGCATCCACCCCAGAAGCCCTTATTCTACTTGCTATCATTATAGTTTCATCAATACTGGGTTTAATATACCCCCCAAATAGAAACTCATATAACACAAATTCAAGAGGGTGACCCCCAATGACATAACACATCTGAGATAAACCCTAATATGAACAAACTCAAAATTACAGAAAATGTTCTTACATTATGAAGGGAAAAATTGAGAAGAGGAGAAAGACCAGCGAATAAGAGTGGGACATGTAGAGGAAAATATATATGGGGGTTTTGTTCAGGTGTGGATTTAGTTTTCGATTGCTAGGCAGCATGAGCGTGGGCTTTTCTGAGCCCTCAAAGGGGCCATGGCTTGCCTGTTTCTCCCTGGGAAGCGTGCTTATCTGCAAGGGGGGTGCTGCAAGGAAAGAGAACATGAGAATCAAAAATAAATTACTATTAAGCTTAAATAAAAGAAAAACTTAAAACACAGAAAGCATAAAATAAGCCTGCAGCTTGAGGGAGGATTCCTGCTCCTTTGGTGGAGATGGTAAATGTATGTGCATGTGTGTCCTGTGGGTGACTGAGATGCACACTGGGGCAGGAGTACTGAAAGACAGGAGGCAACAAAACACAGAGAAATTAACTAATTGGCATCAAAGGTTGCCTGGGCGGTGTGAAGGTCCCACATAGTCCATACTCCATGCAGTGCTCCAAGAGGCCAGCATGGTGAGGAGCATGGCTGGGTGGGCTAAGAAGGGGCCTCTGATGGATGGGCTCATGGTAGGATGCCCACCTACCCCCCAACATTAAGATCTCTCCTGCACTTGCTGAGGAGTCTCTCCTGTGTTTGTGATGTAATATGATGTAGCGGTCATATGTATCCCTCTTCCCCAAGGAGAATTCTTAGTTGCCTTTCAATTGTTATTTTTATTACTTAAAATATGGATCCTTTAAGGACGCTTTATTTACATGTAACAGTTAGCTTCTGTTAAAATTGCTCTGTATGGTAGTGGAAGCTAGAAGTAGAATGCTGTTCAAATTTCTATTATTTTATATAGATCCACTTTTTAAAAAGCTATCTATAGTGGCTCAAATCATATTACCTTTTCTGTAGTAGAAAAATAAAAATGTTCCTGACTGTCTCTGTTCAGGAAGGTCATGCAAGGACCTATTGCTTCCAAATGAAACTGGAATGTAAGCAACTTGTTTAGTTTCCAAACTCAGACTGTACTTTGATTAAGTTTCAGTTCTTCAACACACTTAAATTGTATCTGATGATAAAGATGCCTTGCTATAAATGCCTATACCACCAAATATAAAATGACTTAACCTAAGAAAAGACCTAGGGTGCGTTATTGGATAGCCAAGGACCCCTCTTTAGTTTGCTGCAAGTTGTATTTTTGTGCTCTTAGGTGGACTTTGCCTAATCGCACAACTTTGAGACAGAGCAAACTGTCCCTGAAGTATTTTCACACTGCCAACTCAATGGACCAGGTTATCTTTTCTTTACACTCATGGAGCTGTTGGTTGTCTTCGATTGCTGACCTTCAGTCTAGCAGTCAAATGCTTAACAATTGTACCATCAATGTTCTTCAGCTGCTGCATTCTGAACTCAAAACTCATTGCATGGAGTCAATTCTGATTCGTAGTGACCCTGTGGACAGAGTAGAGCTGCACTTGTGCATTTTGGAGGCTTTAAATCTTTACAGAGGCAAAATGCCGCATCTTTTTCTCATGAAGTGACTAGATGGTTCAAATTGCTAACATTTGGTTGGCAGCCCAACATGTAACCCACTAGGCCTTAGCTCCTCAGCTGCTGCATACGTGAAGAGTAAAAACAAAGGAACTGTGGGTAACTATTACCACATGTATTCTCAGTCCAGAAGTTTCTGTGCTTTGTCAGTCCCTATCTTCTTACTTTATTCATGCTCTTTTGCTACCTTCTTTATATGATCAAATAGGTACTTGTCCAAATAAAGCCTATCTTAGATCCCAAATATGGTGAGCAAAGGCAATTTTTATATACAGAGATGCAGTCCTTAGGAATATAATAATGTTACAAGCCTAATTCTGAAATGAGACTGTTTCAGAATTTTGGCTCGAATTTATATTAATTATATTGGGCATTTTTAAAATCCTCTATGAGCCTATCTATGTAAATGTTGGAATTTTAATATCATTCAGTGATGCGTTTGTCATACCTAAATATATTGACTTAGAATGAGCAGTCAGCAACTATTAGCTGTATTCACTAGTTTTGTTCTTATTGGCCTTCCACTTAACTACCCCCAAAAAGAAAATGTATAGTTTATTGGGGAGGTGATTAAACTTACCAGAATAAAGTGTGAGAAACTAAATGAGGCAAGATTATTTAACAGATTTTTTGACTGAGTAGTTGGTGATATCATGAAGATAGCACGGAATCAGGTCACTGTCTGACCTGCTATACTTCTTGTCTCTAGAAATCAGAGCCAAATCGACAAAACAGACAAAGATAACATTAAATAAATATAGCTGGAAGACGTCTTGTGTGTTCAAAAGGAGAAAAAATTAAGGTGCCCTTTTGAGTTTTTTCTGGGTTGGACAACACAAACACTGAGATAGTATTCCATGATAAATATTGGAAATATCTGACTAGAATTTGAGGAAAAAATATGTTTATTGAGTAGATAATCTTTAGAAAGCCTACCCATTATAGGTAAATGGATTTCTCCTGATATAAGGGCAATATATTTTTACTTGATTTTTTTTCCTATGTCTCAAAATTATTTCAGATATTTTGGAGGTTTATAACCACCCAGAATTGCTTGGAAGATGGGCTGTCAATTTGCTTCTGAAAGGTAACATTCGCAAAAACCCTATCGAGTGAGGTTCTACTTTGCAGCACATGGGTTCACTGTGAGTTGGGATTGATTTTATAGCAACTAGCTGATTTATGCAAGAAGCACTGATATTTTTATGGTTATACATTGAGATTCTAACTGAAATGTCAGCAGTTCAATGCCACCAGCTGTTCTGAAGAAAAACAAAGCTTTCTACTTCTGCAAAGAATTAAAGTGGTGGAAATTGATAGGGGCATTTCTACCCTCTCCTATCAGATAGCTATGGGTTGGCATCAACTCGATGGCAGTGAGTTTAATTTTTGGTTGAAGTTGATTTATGCTTCAGAAAAATTCTGTCTTTAAGCTAAACTGAGCTGAGAGAAAGATGATCTGTAGGGTCCAAGTAGTCAATTAAAAACAAAATTCAAAATGAAAACAACAGTCAGACTTTTAATCACTTACTGCAATTCATAAGGAAGCGATTAAACCATTAGAGAAGATATCTGATTTTTCTGTTTTTTATTTCCTCAGGATCCCACTGGAGAGGGTCAAGTGGAGCAGCAAAGCCAAACAAAACCCTCAACTCACTGTCATCAAATCAAAGCCAACTCATAGTGACCTAATGGAACAGAGTCCCATCGTTTTTTAATGACAGAGCAGCTAGTGGTTTCGAACTGGGGACCTTGCCATTGACAGCCTAATGAGTACCACTCCCCCAGGGCTCCTTTGTTTGGGATCTTGTGAAAAGAGGGGTAGTAAGGGTTGAAAATGTCCTGGTTTCCTGCAGGAGGAGGCTTCAGCGCAGTGCCTGAGTAAGAGTGATGCTCGTGACTCCAATAGAGTGTCCCACTATGGAGCATCCTGGGCCAGGAAGGCACCCCTGACTGGCTGTGAATTGTACCTGAGTTCTTGATTGACTGCCTTCGGAGACTACAGTGCATTGCAGGTGGACCAAACTTGGTGAGGATGACAGCTTTCTCCAGGAAGCCACCATGATAATGCCTTTTCAGGTAATTATCTGAGAAAAAATCAAAATAATAATTAAAAAACACCTAGGTCTTTAGTCAGGCACTGGATTCTTCATTCCTTATTTTCATAAAGCCTTAGATCTCATCCTATTTTGTCATTTAGGTTTTAACACAATTGTTTTTCAGGGGATAATCTTTACCTGTAGGAAAAAAAACCAAAAAACATTTGGTCAACTACAACATTTTCCAAGTACCCAAACTATTTCATTTGTTACTGAGAATGATTTGGTTGATGAGGGCCCCATCCTGACCTATATACTTTTAAAATCTCCTGACTAGTGATTCTTCTTCCAAGGAAAACCATACGAACTATAAGAACATTACTCTATCAGAAAGCATTCTCTCTACACTCTCAAATTATAAAAATTGCACTGTGTTCTATCACTGGGTTATTGAAGTGTGAAAAGTTATTTTTCTTGAAATCGGTGTTACAATCTATTTCCTGGGGGGAAGTGAGCTTTTCTACTTCTCTAAAGATTTACAGTATCAGAGACCCAAAGGGAGCCGTTCTTTTCTTACAGTTCGACGATAGCTGGAACCCACACACACACACAGTGAGGGTGAGTTTCGGTTCAGGATATGACTCTTTGAGATAAAAAAAAATGTATACTCCTTTACAGACACAGAAACTTCTTTTCATCCTTACAAACCAAAAACCGTCCAAGTACTTTACTTCTTCACGTACTGATATGAATTTACTTATCTGTTGTGCAAATTACTTCAGTGTCTGAGCTAATCTGGACATACAATGGGAAATAAAGCATAACAACATTCCCTGTTGTTGTAGACCTAGCCACTGATAAGTAAACATCAATATTATGAAGCAAAGCTTAAAGGAATATACTCAATTTACTCAATAAATATTTATTTGTAAACTACACTTCAAAGATACTTATTAGACTCTTATTTAAGGTACTAGTTAAAGATCTTTGCCTGAAATATGTCCAATTCCTACCTCCATGTAGCCTGCCTTCTAATAAAAAGGTAAAGAAACTAGCACATTCACAAGTACATACATAGCCTTCTGCAAGGTCACTCATTCTGGGAAAGGTTAATATGGCAAGGGGATAGAGAATGTAAATGATTGAACATGTTTAATTCAATTTATGTTCAATATGACTAGAAGTTAACAGTTGTGTTTCTAGAAGGAAATACATTTTTATAAATGTTATACAGTGTAAAAATATATTTTAAAGAAACAGAACTTACTAATGGGAAGAGTAGCTACTTTATCCTTTAATATTAAGGCCGAGAAATCCTACTGAGAAACCATCAACTCATATCGCCCTTCTCAATGACAATGAGTCGGAGTGAGCCATAATTCCTTATATGATGTGTTATAATTCTGCAATCCACGCCTATGGTTACAATCTCATTTTAGAGAGAGTTCCTTGCTAAACTGGTGGCTTACAGTGGGGTTAAGATCTTATTTTAGTAGAAGGTGTGAGACAAAGTCTCACCTTTTGTTTCCTTAAGGACATCTTTAGACTGTCCTGGAGGATTATACATCATCCTTCACTTCCTTTGAGGTTAGAGTTAGCTAAAAGTCCATCAAAGTCACACGTCCATCAAAGCCATTTCTCTGTTTATAATAGCCATCTCAGACAGAGAAAAACAGCCCTTAACAATTTCAAGAGCACATTCTGGATCTCTCTCTGAATTGGTAGAGGCCAACCAGAAAAACAAAAAAGACTCTGGCAGAGAGATTATGGGACAGAGCAACAGGAGCAGCAGAGGTGATACGAAACTGTGAAGTAGCGCAAACGGTGGTCTTCCTGGACCAAGGGGAAGAGACGAGGTACTCTGTGATGGAGAGGCTAGCTGAGGAGAGAGAGGTGTTTCTGTTTGCTGCTCTTGACTTGTAGTAAGCTATTAACTACCTTAAGTAACTCCTATAATTGTGAGTATTGTTTGTGAGTTGTGTGTGGCCATTGAAAAGAATGATTGAAGCAAGCATAGAGGTAGAATGCTGTTGTAGAAACAGTTGCTGTCAGACAGATGGAGTATGGAAACATGTCTGGCCCCTGCCTCTTGTCAATAGGAAAGAGGAAAGATAAATATTGCCCCACCCCCCACCCACACCATTTACTGCAATTACTAATCATTTTTAACCATCTACTCTCTGCCTGTGTCATTTTCATTCTTGAAAGATACACACAAGTTCAATATCTTATTATGTAACAAAGACTCATATGTAGAGCTTTGTGTAGAGCACATTTTGCTAGGTACTGTATTTCCATAGACTCCCACTTCTGCAGTAATTTTTTCCCCCAGCAGAGGCAGCATGTGGCTCCAGCACAGTCATGGCGGAGGCCGGGCCAGGGTTCACACTGAGTCCTCAGGGGCTGGCGCAGCAGGTGCAGCATCTGGAGGAGCCCAGAAGTGGAAGTGGGGCGGCTTCTCAGCTATCACAAGAGGCTGGGTGGGGCGTGGTTTCTCGAGTAATTTTTTAATACTAGTCTTAAACTGCTACAGAATAAATTAAGCAGTGGACTAGTCTTCCAACTCTGCCCTCCCACTTTCCCACTTTAAATTGGCCGTTAGATTTAGACAATATTTCTCTCTCAGCTCTTATAATTTTTTATCAAAGTTGGCCTGTGACCTCAATATCAGATAGCTTTCTTGGTTTCAATTCTTGACCGACACTGTGACTCAATGCCTAATGTTCATGGTTTGTGAATAATAATCGATGAGAAAACTCATTTAATAAAAAAGATAGATAAGCTTGCCTTTTGGATCGTAAGTGGTCAAGACTATCACTCCCCATTGGCTGATGAAGCGAAGTAATTTTCTATCCCATCCAATTATATAATTGTATTTAATATCCTATCCTACTCAATTTCTGACTTGAAGGTCGGATATGAATGCACCAGTTAACTTCCTAAATGTATCCCTGACCATGGACAATCTGTGTGCCTTTAATTGTACGCAAAATTCTATTCTAGCCTTTTTTAAATTATTAAATCATTTTATTGAGGGCTCATACAACTCTTATCACAATCCATACATACACTCATTGTGTCAAGCACATTTGTATATTTGTTGCCATCATCATTCTCAAAACATTTGCTTTCTACTTGAGCCCTTGATATCAGCTCCTCATTTTTCCCCCGCTCCCTCCCGGATCCCACCTCCCCCATGAGCCCTTGATAATTTATAAATTATCATTGTCTTGTCATATCTTATTCTAGCCTTCATAGAAGTTGAAAATGTTCATGTGTACACTTCATAGGTAATTGGCATCATTTAACTCAATCACTCAATCAATTAATATGCAGAAAAGTATGATTTTTTTCAAAATCACCTCCTCTGTAGTTTGAAGTGTCATATCAAATACATCTACCTAAAAGGATGTCTCTTATTGAAGTTTCCCATTTATTATATCTATGTGCTTTATTCCCAAACTTGCCTTGCACTTTGTCATACTGTTGTGGCTTCTGTGTTGCAGGGATTTATGTCACTGGTATTTCAAATACCAGCAGGGTCATCAGAACGAAACACATTTCAGCAGAATTTACAGACTAAGAACAGACTATGAAGAAGGAATAGATTGTCCATTCTGAGGGAATTCCCCACTGAAAACCTTATGAATATCATTAAAACATTGTCAGATACTAAAGGCCTCCTGATAAAAAATAAAACATTGTCAGACAGAGTGCCAGAAGATGTGCACCTCAATTACAGAAGCACAGAATTCATGACGGAGAAATGCCTTCCCCTAGTGGAGGTGACTGTGGTAACGTGGATGGAGTAAAGCTTTGGGCCCTTCATTTCCTGATGGAGCATGTGAAGAGAAAGCTGTAAATATATAAGAATAGTTAGAATTTGGTATGTACAAAGTAAGAATCTAGAAAAATTGGAAGTCGCTAAAAATTAAATGGATTGCATAAAGATCAATATCTTAACCTTTAGTGTATGATATTGGCTATTTTCAATCAGAACATCATATGGTTTGCTAGGCTGGGAATAACACAATCGAGAGACATTTCAAGATCTACGTTGAAGTAAAATGGAGAGTGTGGCAGGATTATATGCACGCACCTTCCAGGGCAGCAATGGTTGCAGCAGTTCACTGACAGGAAACTGCCAGAAATTCAGGCTGGATCCACAAGAGTATGGGGTACAACGGATATCACTGCTGATGTCAGATGGATCTTGACTCAAAGCAGAGATTACCAGAAGATGCTTATTTGAGTTCCATTGACTATGTAAAGGCATTTGATTGTGTGGACCATAATAACCTGTGGATCAGCATGAGAAGCATAGCAATTTCAGGACATTTTGTTGTGCTTATTAGGAACTTTTACATAGATTGAGAGGCAGTTGTGTGAAAAGAACAAGGAAACACGGTTTAAAATCAGGAAAGGTGTGCATCAGGGTTGTATCCTGTCACCGTTCTCATCAATCTATATGCTGAAAAAATCATCCGATTTTATGAAAATCATCAGGCTTATATGAAACAGAATGGGACATCAGAGTAAGTAGTGGTGCACAGGGAAAATGTGATCTTACATTCCAACTTGGGTTTTAAAATATCCCACCAATATTGCTATTTCTATCACTTCCTCATTCTCTAGTCCGTAGGGATTTCTTATCCAGACCATTTCTACTGTTTTCTGTGACATTAGTCCTTGCTTGGTTCACTCAGTGCAAGTAATTTGCTTGCTGGCAACATGTCCAAAGTATGGGGGAAGAAGTTTCGCCATCCTCACAATCATCTTATTGTAAAGGTATTGTAATATAAAAATCGCATATATAAATGTTCATATCTTCTTAATATACCTGTTTCATTACAGGTAAAATACCCATGTGGGAAAATAGTTCCAGACCAGATATACATCTGATTTATTAATTCAAAAATAAAAGACCCTTGGTAGCATAGTGGTTTACACATGGGGCTGATAACCGCAAGGTCAGTATGTTGAACCCACCAGCCACCCCACGGCAAAAGATAAGGTGTTCTGTCTGGTAAAGGTTTGCAGCCCTCCACAGTGAGTGTGCTAGTTCTACTCTGCCCTAAAGGTAGGGTTAATATGATTCAGAACTAAAACAATGGCTGTTAATTTGGGTTTTTCCCTATTGTTTTGTTTTTGTGTACTTTCTACCAATATACAATTGCTTATTATTTTAAATTAAAATACAACGTGGTTAAGGAGAGGTTTAACAGCAAAAAACATAGTAAGAGTTTCTGATCATTTCCACATGTTGTATAACAAGTTCAGTGAACATACACATGCATATAAATTTGTATTTTAAAATGTTAAAAATATTTAAAATTTTTATTTCTCTGTGTAATTAATTTTTTTCTAAACTACTTCAATTGAATGCTCTTAAAATCTGTACTGAGAATTATTTTTGGAACTACTATTTATGCATTATCTGCAACCTTTAAAAAGTCAAAGGAGTAAAATACCTGTATTTTGGGTTTGTTTTTATTTTATACGATCACATACAGAGTTACATTCCAAAATATACAAGATACTAGACCAAGAAATTTCTAACATTATGAATGCTCCAAATTTTAAATGTGTTCTTATTCTTAAAATAATGAAGCAACGTGTTCCCTTCCTGTCCTTTGTGTTCCCAGGGAGTGTAACTGGGTTAAGAAGACTTAGAGTCTTATTTTGGTGACCCAAAGTGGAGAGCTCATTAGGTGTCACAAAATATAGTTTTTGAACATGTCAAATGTAATGGAAATAATCATAATAACAATGGAAGACCTCGGCTATGATTTCTATTATGGGTCATAGATCCAGAAAACGCTGGTTCCTGAAAAACGTAGATTTGCAAATAATATTTCTTCACTCATGTTTCTGGGATTGTTCATATTATGAACAATTAGTTCAGTATCAATTTCAATCATTTGAAAATTCATAATATAGTATAACTCAGAGAATGTGATTACATTAAGATTGTGATAAAAAGAGTGTGAGTTCAGCCATCACCGTGTGTGTGTTACTCTGTGCCCTATACTTGTTCTGAAGGCTATGTTAACAATTCAAGTTCTTGTATAATCCACTCTTCTCAGTGCATAACAGCGTGACAAATCAGATCACTTTATTCATAAGCTATATTTTTATAAATTTGATTCATTTTCTTGTGGTTAATAATCCTAAGCAAAACATCCCCATATTCAACAGTTCTATATGTTTCATTTAATGACATTTAATTGCTTTGAGTTGTGTATATAAGATGCAGTTTTAAGGATTCTGTGTTCTTTTGTCTATACTTGATGAAGTCTTCTATTTTCTGTTTGTGTTATTTTAACTGGTTTTTAGTCTGTCTTAAAAGAAATAAACAACAACAAAATGTTCAATTGATTTCTGTCCGTAGCAAGCCTATAAAGCAGAATTCACTGACTCAGAGAGTTTCCAAGACTATAATCATTAAGAAAGCAGACTAACACATCTGTGCTCTACAGAGCATATGGTTGAATTGAAACCGTTGACCTTTTGGTTGGCGGGTGACTACTTAAATTTTGCAAGCAAAGAATTGTTCTTTTTTTATTTGTAACTTATAATGAAGCTATTATTCAGATTACAGATATCTCCTAAATAAATAAATACCTATTCAATAATAAAAAATACATATTTAACTTTACCTATGGTATTAATTGGACTTCAGAACTACAAAGGACATAACCACCCATCCTCTTGAGCACAACAAAAAGTATTCAAGGTATTTGTGGGAGTCATAGAAATGTACCTCACATCTCTTCCATGAAGAGTACCTTTCTCTGAGAAATGAGGTCTACAGAAAGATTGTTATAACTTTAAATCCACTATTTTATGAAAAAGATATAAATAAGTCATCTTGTCAATCATAAATTCAGTGGGTGATCCTTGCTCTGGGAAATATATGACCCTAGAAAAATGTGTTGTATATAGGTAGTAAAATTATAAATGATATAAATAGAATAAAAAGACATGAAATAATATTAAAAAAAACTTAACATTACTAAATATCTAAAGAAAGACTGTTGAAAAAGTGGTAAATTGTCATGTGTTATTAAAAGAGAGAATATTGGGATTTTAAATTTTATCTTGAGGACTTGGGAAATTCATCACCTAGATGCATTTACAAATTCCTTCATATTTTAATTGATTTCAAAAATTTTAGTGAGCAAATAAACCAATAATATGTAAAAACATAATTACTTTGACTCTCCCATTGAAAGATGAGATATATTACAGACATAGTAACTCCATATTTATACAAGATGCTCACTTTGAATAATAAAAAATCTACTGTGACATCAAGTCAATTACAACCCAAAGCGACTCCTATAGGACAACGTAGATCTGCCCCAGTGGGTTTTCAAGACTAATTCATGACAGGAGTTGAAAGTCTTATCTTTCTCCCACAGAGTGACTGGTAGTTTTGAACTTCTGACTTTACAGTTAGCAGCCTTATGCATGACCATTAAATATAGCGATGAGAACTTTTGAAAAGTCAAATGCAAGGGACCAGACTTAAGTGAGTTCATGATTTTAGAAAATCAGTGTCAATCAACACATCTTTCAATCTATGGATACAAATAAAGTTGTGTTTTCACTCTTGCAATGGTCCTGTAAATATATAATAGATCAACAGGTATATAAGACAGAACGCCTCTGTGATTAAAAGTCAGTTTGTCTTCACATATTGCATAATTTATTCTCTTCCACAAGAGAAAGATGAGGCTTCTGGCTCTGCTAAAAATTTATAGTCTCAGAAACGCATAGGGCAGTTCGACTCTCTTTGTTTTACTCTGCCCTTCATGAGTCAGATTCTACTTGACAGCAGTGAGGCTGGTTTGGGGCTTATCCTTTGCCAAAAGCCAGAGTATTACCGAGACTATCATTATTGCCTTTAAATTAGTTTGTTAAAAATACTCATTTCTAATTATTCATGTAGTAGGAACTGAAACTCAATGGAGGAAAACACAAACAAACAATCAGAACTGCCCCGATAGACAACATAATCATAAATGGAGAAAACATAAAAACTCTCAAGTATATAATTTTGTTTGGATCCACAATGTTCATGGAAGCAGCATTCAAGAAATAAACAAATGTATTACTTTGGACTATCTGCTGCACAAAACCTCTTTAATGTATTGAAGAGCCACAATTGAGGTCTAAGACTATCTTGACTCAAGCCATGGTATTTTCAGCCACCTCATGTGCATGTGAATATGGACAATGGACCACAGAGGAAATGATTCATTTTAATGGTGGTATTGGCAAGGGATTTTAAAAGTGTCATGGACTGTCAGAGAAGAAATAAATCTGTCTTGGAGGAAGTACAGCCAGTATGCTTCTTAGAAGCACGGTTGGAGAGACCTTGGATATGACCCCAGGAGGGAATCATCCCTGGGAAAAGACATCATGCTTGGGTCAGCAAAAAAAAGGACTTTTTTTAATGAAATGCTTGGATGCAGTGGTTTCAACAACGGACTTGAGGGTGGTGCGGGACTGCACAGTGCTTCCGTCTGGTGGACATAGGGATCCGATGAGTCAGAGCTGATTCTAAGGTGCCTAACAACACAATACCAGTCATTCTTTTTCTTAAAAACTCAATTATTTCTTTAAAACTTCTAAATTCTGAAAAACAATTATTTTTTTATTTTAGAGAATTAATGGACTTTATCCCTAACATAGAAATCCTGGTGGTACAGTGGCGCTGAGTTGTTAACCCAATGTTAGGCTGTTCGAAACCACCAGGAGAAAAACAGGGCAATCACTTCCATGAAGATTATAACCTTGGAGGAGGTATTGTTTTGTTTTCTTTTCATTTCTTGGTATGCCTATATGGAAAAGACTCATTCCAACATGGCTACATAATTCCAGGCCTCAAAATTAACTGACCAGTGCCTAGAATAACAAGTGCCTAGAACTCTTCAATGTGATTTATTTTAAATCTACACACTTTATTTTCAATGAAGATTGCATGAACAGATCTATCATATGAAGAAAAAGAAAAATTTAAGAATCCTATATAGCACTAAAGAATTAAAGAAAGATTCCTTTAGACAGAGTAAATTAATTTAGTAAAGAGAAAAATCAGCTAAAAATTAAAACAAGGAAAAAAATTACTTCATTATATACATGTCTGATCCACTCATCTTTCTTCCGTGGAGTGACTTGTGGGCTTGAACTACTGAACTTGTGGTGAGAAGCCCAACATGTGACATCTGGAAATTGAACATAGATATAGATGACATAGAGATAGAGATAGCTAACTACATATATTTCAAATTAATATGATATATATGGCAGTTAGTATGTTTATGTAAAATTTATGCATTTATATATAACAATATACTGTTAACTTATTTACTTATGAATCAACTTTCTGTTGCTATATTATACATATATATAAACAGATAATTTACATACATTCATATGCACAATGAATTTATCAACATGTAAATTAAATGCAGTTTAACGCCCAAATATTTTGGTTATTACTGAGTATCTCAGTCTTTTAGAAGTATGTGCAATGTTAAACATGAAAATCATCATTGGGTGGAAATAGGTAGTAAATTACTGATATGCCTATGATTGGAATAGCACAATGATTCAACTGATATGCCTGTGATTGGCATAGCACAATGACTCAAAAGTGAATCATGATTTTAAAGTAGAACAAGGCCTATATTTATATTTGCATACTATAATTCAAATGCACTGTCCAACTTTGACATGCATTTGAGGTGAATGAAAATACCATAGGTTGAGTGAGATGGACCAGAGTCCTCAAAGTAAACCCCTTGCTATTCAACATTTTAAATATGTCTTGTGCATAATTTTGCAATGCAATCCATAGTTTGATTACATGAGCATTGATATTGGAGCCAAGACAAAATGAGATCCTTATCAACCTCAACTTTTTTCTCCTTTTAACATGATGCATATTAGTTTACTTGTGAGGACTTTTGTTTTATTTACATAAGTTGCAATACATGAAGAAGGTGGTAATCCTCCATCTTCATCAACAATTTTTATAAATCCTCCTCACTTTCAGCACACAAAGCTGTGTCATCTTCCTATAGCAGGTTGTTAATAAACTTTCTTCTAATTCTGCTGCCAAATAATCCTTCATACAATTCAGCTTCTTGGATTATTTGTCCAACGTGCAGATGGAAGAAACATGGAGAGATGTTACGACCCTGCAGACATTTTCCCTGACTGTACACTGTGCTGTATGCCTTCTACTGTTCTCATTACTGCCTCTTCACCCGTGTTCAGATTCTGCATGAGCACAATGAAGTGTTCTGGTATTACCATTCTCCCAATCCGACCCATAGTTGGTTATGATACTGACAATCCAAGGCCTTTGCTCAGTTGACCCTCTTTTTGGTATTTTTGTTTTAGCCAGGATTCATCTGACACCAGTAACAATATCCTTTGTACTGTGTCCTCTTCTGAATCTGGTCTGAATTTCTGGCAGCTCCCTGCTGATTTACTGCTGCAAAATTTTTT
The DNA here is from genome assembly GCF_000313985.2 of Echinops telfairi. Lineage (NCBI taxonomy): Eukaryota > Metazoa > Chordata > Mammalia > Afrosoricida > Tenrecidae > Echinops > Echinops telfairi. The sequence continues at coordinate 2,609,284 of NW_022103903.1, forward strand.
GAATTACCTTAAGAAAAATTTTACTTTCAGATGATATTCCTGTTGTTGTTTAATAATTCCACAACCTATTCCATCACATTTTTTGGAATAGGCATGCATATAGATCTGTTGCAGTCGGTTGGTCAGGTAGCTAGCGGCCTTCCAGATTCCTCAGCGTGGACAAGTGAGTCTTTCCCATTTCTCCACTTGGTCAAGCACGCTCTTGATTTTGACTAATCCCTTCAGTTCAGGTTGAACTCCCTCCTGAAGTACCATTTGTTCTTGATAAAATGCTGCCTCTTAAATGGTTAAAAATAGATCAATTCTTTTTTGTTCAATGCTGCTGTGTACCTCTTCTGTCACTTTTTGACACTGCTTGTATTATTAAATAGTTTATGTATGCAATTATTCATTAATTACCCTAAGGTTAACTATGTCTTTATATAATAACAATATATAATAATCAAAATTGGGTAAAATTGTAACATTTCTTTTTGAAAAATGTATACATATTTCAGCCACAAAGAGGTTAATTCTTAAAGAGGCGACTTTTCTGATTTATTTCAGTCAATGCCTTTGGGAATTCTTTTTACTCACACCTTGATAAAAGCATTCTCTAAGTGCATTAAAACCATTCTACACTATGCCTGATGAAAACATCGATGCTATAGCTTATTGAATATAGAGGAAAATTTATTGATCTACCAAGTATAAATTACATATTTAAATAATCCCAATGTAAAGTAATTGTAATTTCCATGAGTCTGCATACAATACATTTAGTTGGTTGTAATCTGTGACTAAAAATTGGTCCTAAGAAACTTTTTCCATTCTTAATTGGTCTGTGTATATCTATTTATCATGGGACTGTACACTTGGAACATACTTATTAAATAAATGTAAAAATTTCACCTGAAAATTTGGGCTTCTGAAATTGATTTTTAGGAATTGTAAACTGGACATTTTAGTATTATGATTGTGAAGTCAAACATGTCAAAATCTTCTCCAGAGAAATAGAAGCATATATAAATTTGAGATCACTTTTATTTCCTCTAAACTAAAAAAAAAGGTTAATTATTTAAACATTAACAGTGAGATTTGTAATAATAGAAAACCCCCTAAAGATTTTCAAATTAACAAATTATTTGAAAATTGCAAAAACGTTCATTATCAAATATATTCGTGTGTCCTGTGGCATGCTGTTTCAAAGCGGGTTCTTTTGATTTGGGGCTCTGTTGGAGTAATCATCACAATCATACAAAGTAGAAAATCCTTCCTTGGTTGAGAACCCTAAATACAATTTCCTTACCAAAGTGTTTTTATTTTAAATTAATTTTTAAAAAAGATGAGCTGCATGGGAATATGGAAGAGGGAAGAATGATGATGAAGAGTTCATTTGAAAGGAAGAAAGTAGACTTTGAGAAGGCTAAGACTTCTTAGATTTGCATATTCTGCGAATGGCTCTACTGCCCAAGATCACCACAAAGTGTTGCTTGTTGTATGCAGAACTCTGCGACCTATGAGGCTGGTCCTGGTATCACTAGCCCCCTTAGAGTACATAGGACCTTGAAAAATGGTATGATCAATTGTTCATGTGACTCCAGGCAAAACTCTTCTCCACCAGTCAGGCTATTGACACAATTCAGATAATACCTCTCATGCCATGACTTTAGCTGCTGCCTGGCATATCTGATGTTTCCATTTTCTTTAATTAAACCATTTTGGAAAAGATAACATTTTTATTTAAAATACATCCCAAACCACAAAACCAAACACACTGCCAGCAAGTCAATCTGACTCATAGCAAGCCTAGATTAATTTATTTAATTTCAAATAAATAATACATTTTATTTTTACACTTTTGATTAAAATATATGCCAGAAATACTGGTATTATTTATGGATACAAAGATTTTGTGAGATACAGATAAATATAGACACATGTATAAGATACAGAAGTACACACATGTATTCACCTCTCGCTAAAAGGAGTCCAGCCGGCATAATGAGTTTGGTCTGCTAGCCCCAATTTCAGCAATTGGAACTTCCTAGCTGCTACACCGGAGGAAGAGGAGGTGTTTTGCTCCTATGTAGATGTACAGTTTCAGAAACACAAAAGAGTAACTCTCCTTCATCCTAGGGTGTCACCATGAGTCTACAGAAGCCCTTCCTCTGAAATGGCTCACCATTCCAAAGAAAACTGACCCCACCGGTTGTGGAAATTATCAACCAATATCATTAATAGCACATGCAAGTAAAATTTGGCAGAAGATCATAAAACAATATTAACAGCAGTACATTGACAGGAAGTTTCAGACCTGATTCAGAAAGGACTTGTAACAGCGGATATCATTGCTAATGTTAGATGGATCTTAGATCAAAATGGGGAACACCAAAAAAGGTTTATCGTGTTGTATTAATTATGCCAAAGGAATTAACTGTTTGGATCATAACCAAACAGAGATAGACTGAGAAGAATGGGAATTCCAGAACCCTTTTTTGCTCACATGGAACCTGTACATGCAATCATTGTAAGAAAACAAGGAAAGACTGCATGGTTTAAAATCTGGAAAGGTGTGCAGGAAGGTTAATAATATGTAAAATTTAAATGGATATTTTTTATGCACTGAATTAACCCTAGAGAGGTGCACACTTCATAGAATGGTCAACAACTTAAGATTCAATGCGAACCATTTGCCAAAAGACAAAGTTGAGAATCAGCAAAGGATAGGAAAGGAGGAGGAATAGAATCAAGCAATGCTGTCGAAGTAGGATAAATGATTGTAGATATTTGACTTTATGCAATGAAACAATGTATGAATTGTTGAATGAAAAACTGATTTACTCTGCATGATAACTAAAAATAGAATGTCAAGACTTTTACATATTAAAGAAAAATTTTCTGAGGGGGAAATATCCATCTTGGTTTTATCACACATGTATTTGAAGTTTGGGACCAAGAAAAAGTAAATAATAAATAATTTAAGAAATAAAAAAGAAATAGTTTTTCCTTTGCTCAAAAAAAGTTTTCATAGATAGCAATCAAGTTTCACTAGTTCATTTGACATTTTTGTTTTTCTGTAAGCAACTATTTTGCTTGTTACAAAATTTTTATGGGTTGAGAAATATGAGTAATCTAATTTTTGTCAAAAGTTCTGAAAAATGAGGGAGAATATAAATATCTATACTCTCTTTCATTGTATACATTTTTCTGCTGTGGAGCATTGCAAATGATCAGCATCTTTTAAACTCTATACTTGCTTTTTCAATAAATTGCTCGGCTGAGTCTATAATAACTCTGCTAGTAATAAGCAGTTTTAGCTCCAACGCTTCTATAATTGACTATTTCTGTGCACAGTTTTACCAATAAAGAAGTCTATTAAATGAATTTAAAATTTATTCAAGTGTTTATTGAATTTTTTAAAATTATGATTTTATATTTTGTAACGTCTTATAGACCAAAATCCATTGAATAGTTATGCAAATGTAAAGTTTCAACTACTTTTTCTGAAGCTTTTTGTGGAGTTAAATAGATCAAATAGATTTTTGAGGACTCATAAATTATTATTAGAAGACATAAAAAACATATAAAGGCCCAGGACCTAAGATAAAGAACATACTACTCATAAGAGATTAACTGTCAAGTTCTGAGCTATTAGTCACTGAAAACTTTATGACTACCCAGGGAAATCTGTCTGATGTAGTGTCAGAAAATGAACTCCTCTCGTTAGAAGGTACTGAAAATGTGATTGGGGATTAGTAACTGTCTAAACGTAGAGACAACATTCATGATGTGGATGGAATAAAACTTTCTGGACATTGTTTTGCTGATGGGCATGACTCAAAATTAGAAGAAACAGTTACAAACATCCATTAATGATTGGAACATGGAATGCATGAAGTGTGACTCAGTAAAATCAGAAGTTATCAAATATGAAATGGAACTTATAAAGATCAATAGAACTTTGATTATAAAGATCAAACGGGACTCATAAAGATATTAGCTAATAGTAGCCTAAAATCAACTAATATTTACCATTTGGCTCAGACAATCATAAGGCTTACTACATCAGGAATGAAAAATTCAAGAAGAAATGTGTCACATTTATAGTTAATCATGAAACAAAATCCTGTATATGATAGGATAATATCAATATGCTTACAAGGAAATCCAGTCACAAATTCGTGCACCAATCAAGAAAGCTAGTGATTTAAAAGAAAGAACTATTACACAGATTTCTTCAGTCTGAAATAAATGACTTATTACTGCTGGGGATTGGAATGTGAAAGTTGGAAACAAGGAGGAAAGATCAGTAGTTATAAAATATGGTGTGGAGATTTCATGGAGGAATCTTGCAACGCCCACAATTTTTCCTTTCCAAGATCTTCTTTAACAATATAAACGGTGAGTCTACATGTGAACCTCACCAGATGAGTTATACAAGGAGCAAATGGACTACACTTTTAGGAAGCTGTTGGGGAGCCAGCCCCTAACAAATCACCACAGGTCTGGGAGGCGCAATTGTACAGCGGTAATAAGTAATTATTATCGGCCATCAGCTTTAACTATAGAAGCAAACAGGAAGCAATGATGGAGAAGCTCAATATCATCAGCCAAAACAAGGACAGGGATGCACTGTGGAAGAGAACATCAAATACTCATATGCAAGTTCAGGTTGAAGCTGAGGAAAATTGAAACAACTGTATAAGAGTCAAAATAGAACTTTGAATATATTCCACTTGACTTTAGAAAGCATCACAAGAAATGTGGCGCATTGAACACTAATGCCTAGAGATCTGATAAACGGTAGCATGATTTCAAGAAAAACAGACAAGAAGAGGGGAAAAAAGGCCTTACAATAGAAAAGAAAGAAAAAGAAGTGGATGCTAGAAGAGCTTCTGAAATTTTCTCTTGGGTGTAAAGTAGCTAAAAGGAACGGAAGAAACAAGTCAATAAAAGAGATGAATAGAAACTGTCTAAAGGTAATTCGAGAAGATAATGTAGAATCGGATAATGAAGTGTGCAACGTTCTATAGTTGGAGAGCCACAAAGGAAGCATGCACTCAGCATATCTCAAGCTGATGAAAATAAAAGAAAAAAAGGAAGCCTCACATTTAATATTGAAGGATTCTATGGGAATTATATTGAGCAATACAGAAAGTACAGGGAAAAAAATAAAAAGAATGGAGTATCTGTACCAAAGAATTGATCAAGATTCCACCATCAAGAGGTACATATGGTCAAGAACTGATTGAAAGGCGTGCAAGTGACAATGAAGATGGCAGTGCAAAAGCAGACCCCAGGAATGAGCAGAATACTGATTGACATGCTTCAACAAACTGAGGAGAGCTGGGAGCATATACTCGACCAAGGAATCTGAAAGACAGCCACTTGGCCAAACGACTGGAAGAGAACAATAGGTGTGCCCATGTCAAAGAAAGGTGACCCAACCGAATTTGGAAAGTACACGACAATACTGTGAATACAACATTTTCCCTGCGGATAGTACAAAAACAGGTGTTGCAAAAACTCAAGCTAGATTCAGGAAATATAATTAAATTATTTCATTGCTGACATCATATGGATCTTGGCAGAAAGCAGAGAGTACCATACAGATGTTTACTTCTAATTCTGTTGACTAAGCAAAGGCATTCAACTCTGTGAATCTTAACAAGGTAAACATGGGAATTCCAAACACTTGATTGTGATCATTCTAAAAACTGTACCTAGATCAACAGGTAGTCTGTGAATAAAACAGAGGGATGTGTGGGTGTTTAAAACCAGGAACGATGAACATCAGGGTTCCACCCTTTCCCTATAATTATCCAATGGGTATGTTGAGCAAATCATCTGAGAAGGTGGACTGCAGAGGGAAGAACCAGCATGAGCACTAGAAAACACCCTGTGTAGGTTTCTCAACATCGTGAATCTGTACTTGATCAGACAGCCTCTATCTTGCATTTAGCAGTCCAATGCTATAGCACCATCAGGACTCCCAATAACTGGATATCTTTGATATTCACTCTTTGTTTTATATTTTTACCTTTTAAGTCTTGTTTTAAGTGTTGATGATAAAATTTGTAATTATAATATACTAATTTTTCTTCTGACGTTTTTATTAAATATGTTTACTTTGACTCCCCAAAGTAACAAATATATAAACCCCGTGCTTTTACTTTCAACCAATGTCATATCGTTAATCATCCAATAAGAGTTCTATACCACCTACTCACTCTCTGAATGTCAAGTGACAGAATTTATAATAAAGTTATATAAAGTGATGTTCACAATTTCTACATATATTAAAATAAAAGAAAATTAAATTTTAATAGTATTCTCTACCAAAAAAACACCCTAAAATACATTTCTTGTTTTGCTTTTGTTTTTGTTTCCAAGGGACGTACAGCATGTGCCTTGGTATCCCAGATCCCATGGAAATATTAAGAATGAGAGGTTCCATGATAAAATAAAACACACACTTACCAAAAAAGCACCCAACAAAACCCTCAATCCAAGGGAAAACAGAAGAAATAGAAACTGAAAAAAATTTAAAAATCAGTCAAAAGGGCACAAAAATAAATAATAATGTGTTTAAATTTAACCTAACTGTGTTTGCAGTAATCCACTTTTCAATAGACTGTCTGAGAGCAAGACCATTCACATCACTCGTCAATGATCCTAGGGAATTCAATGAAGGCCTAATCAAAGTGGGGACTCTGCAAATGGATTTTGGGCTTTCACAGTCACCAGGAGTCTTCTACAAACCAGATGTTAAATTTCAGCTCTAATACAATTCCCTCCTCTGATCATAGGTTTTGTTACTTACAATCCTTGCAATGTCATTGTTATTTTGGGGGGTATGATTTTCTTTACATGAAATCCAAATATGTAAATCTATAGAGACAATAACTCTATAGACAAAAAGAATTAATAGTTCTTTACAGTTATGGCAGGGGAGGGAGTGGGTTAATGGGGAGCTAATTATGGGTACAAGAATGAAGAAAATGTTCTAAAATGGATTGTGATGATGATTGTACAACTATTTTTAATATATTTAAACCATTGAATTGTATGGTACATGAATTACAAGTCAATAAAACTATAAAAATATAAGGAATATAATTAATTTTATAAAAGAGAGATTCCTAACCATGTGTGCCCACCAAAATGTCAGATGTGAGATGGAAAAAAACATCATGTCAAGGATTCTTTTACTTCCAGCAAATTCATTTTATGCCACATAGATTAAAGATAAACCATACCACCATGCTTTTGTCAAATTCTTTACTCAAAAAGATAATAAAAAATAAAGCAATTCTTTATTGCCTTGAGAAGTTGTTTTTTTTCCAGGAAGAAATATCCAAACTACATACTAAACCATTTTCCTAAATAGTCACGAATGCACATTAATGCTTTCTTATAGGACTACTAGAAGCAACAATTCTATGACTAAATATATGAGTACACAGCTTTAAGTTTACTCTTATTAAAAATATAACAATATACAGTATTTTGATAAAAATAACCAGATTTCTGACATAGGAGAAAATTACGGTGTTTCAAGTTCTTTTTTATATAAAAATTATTGAGTCAATTATTTTGAACAACCAAAATATTGCATTCTTATAGTGATGCAAAGTAATTAGGTACATTAAATTAGATATAATTAATGTTCTAGTTTAATTTGACACAACTCTTCTTACTTAATCAATAAGATAAACCAAACAGAAATTATAAGAACATAAATCCATTCAACCTAAGACATTTTATGTAATATACTGTTTCTCAAACTTATATAGAATTTAGCTTGAGAAACTCTGATTCAACTGTCAATTTATTATATAAGTATAACCTAACATTCTTCCAATAAGAAGACATCTATACTTCTATGCTATTAATTATAAATCAACATGCAAACTGAAGAATTTCAGTCAAGGGATTACATACATTCAATAAAATGTCTCATCATAGTTGTCTCCTTTTTCTGTAGTCGCCTGATGTGCTAACTATAGTTCATGAAGGAAGATGTTTATTAGCATGTAAAATGTGTGTAAATTTACTGTCAAAAATAGAACTTTAGGAGTCTATATCTCGGAGCCGTTGAGTCGGTTCCTGCTATTCCGGCGCCTCCACTCCGTCCCCAACGGGTCTCTTTTGTGTGCAATGGACGGCATCGTTCCAGACATAGCAGTTGGTACAAAGCGGGGATCTGAAGAGCTCTTCTCTGCCTGCGTCACCAACGGGCCCTTTATCATGAGCAGCAACTCCGCGTCTGCAGCCAACGGGAACGACACCAAGAAGTTCAAAGGTGACAGCCGGAGCTCGGGTGCCCCTTCTCGCGTGGTGCATGTCCGCAAGCTGCCAGGCGATGTCACCGAGGGGGAGGTCATCTCCCTGGGGCTGCCCTTCGGGAAGGTGACCAACCTGCTGATGCTGAAGGGGAAGAACCAGGCCTTCATCGAGATGAACACGGAGGAGGCGGCCAACACCATGGTGAATTACTACTACGCCTCGGTGGCTGCCATGCTGCGTGGGCAGCCCATCTACATCCAGTTCTCCAACCACAAGGAGCTCAAGACGGACGGCTCGCCCAACCAGGCGCGCGCCCAGGCCGCCCTGCAGGCAGTCAACTCGGTGCAGTCCGGGAGCCTGGCACTGGCCGCCTCGGCTGCCGCCGTGGACGCTGGCATGGCTGTGGCGGGCCAGAGCCCTGTGCTGCGGGTCATTGTGGAGAACTTATTCTACCCGGTGACGCTGGATGTGCTGCACCAGGTGGGCTTGGGCAGATGCAGGGAGGTGGGGCCATGGGGTGGGCACCCACCCTGACCCGCTACCACTGCACCCTCAGATCTTCTCCAAGTTTGGCACGGTGCTCAAAATCATCACTTTCACCAAGAACAACCAGTTCCAGGCACTTCTGCAGTATGCCGAACCTGTCAGCGCCCAGCACGCCAAGCTGGTGAGGGCGCCGCCCAGGGGAGGGGGCTTCCTGGGAGGTCTGGGTGCACCCACCCTCACCACCCTGCCTCCTGCAGTCCCTGGACGGCCAGAACATCTACAACGCCTGCTGCACGCTGCGCATTGACTTCTCAAAGCTCACCAGCCTCAACGTCAAGTACAACAACGACAAGAGCCGAGACTACACTCGGCCTGACCTGCCTTCAGGGGATAGCCAGCCATCTCTGGACCAGACCATGGCTGCAGCCTTTGGTGCACCTGGTATAATCTCAGCCTCACCATACGCAGGAGCCGGGTTCCCTCCCACCTTTGCCATCCCACAGGCCGCAGACCTCTCGGTTCCTAATGTCCATGGCGCTCTGGCCCCCCTGGCCATTCCTTCAGCTGCTGCTGCAGCAGCAGCAGCAGGCCGCATCGCCATCCCAGGCCTGGCAGGAGCCGGCAATTCTGTCCTGCTCGTTAGCAACTTGAACCCAGAGAGAGTCACGCCCCAAAGCCTCTTTATTCTCTTCGGCGTGTACGGGGACGTGCAGCGCGTGAAGGTCCTGTTCAATAAGAAGGAGAACGCCCTGGTGCAGATGGCCGATGGCAGCCAGGCCCAGCTGGCCATGAGCCACCTGAACGGACACAAGCTGCACGGGAAGCCCGTGCGCATCTCGCTGTCCAAGCACCAGAACGTGCAGCTGCCCCGAGAGGGCCAGGAGGACCAGGGCCTGACCAAGGACTACGGCAACTCGCCACTGCACCGCTTCAAGAAACCCGGCTCCAAGAACTTCCAGAACATCTTCCCGCCCTCCGCCACCCTGCACCTCTCCAACATCCCGTTGTCCATATCCGAGGACGATCTCAAGATCCTCTTCTCCAGCAATGGTGGCCTGGTCAAGGGCTTCAAGTTCTTCCAGAAGGACCGCAAGATGGCGCTGATCCAGATGGGCTCCGTGGAGGAGGCCATCCAGGCGCTGATTGAGCTGCACAACCACGACCTGGGCGAGAACCACCACCTGCGGGTCTCCTTCTCCAAGTCCACCATCTAGGGCCTCCACCGCGCGACCACTTACATCATTCCAGAGAATTGCCACTTTAACTAAGCAGCTGAAGTGACCTTACCACCAGAGATTTTATTTTTTTAAAGAGAAAATCAGTTTACCTGTTTTTAAAAAAATTAAATCTAGCCCACTGTCTAACCTTGTGGTGGGGGGCGTCCCACAGCTCGACCCCGCCCTTCAGGTCTCACAGCGATGCCTCTGGAGCCCGGCCACCCCCCGTCCCACCCCTCCCCACACGGGGCCGGGCTCCCCCACGCTGGTTCCTCGTGCCTTAACCCACGGCCACCCGGCTGGCTGGGGTGGGCCTCGGGCTCCACCTCCATCATGTACTGACTGACGCCTCGGGGGCCGGCAGCACCCCGCCTGCCCCATCAATCAAGTCACGTGATTGGCCCCCACCTCCACTCCCGTCAGCAGGGCGCCCCCTCCCAACCTCCCCAAACCAGGCGGTGTGGGGGGGGCTCTTTTTTGTATCATATTCGCAGACAGCTGTGCCTAGCAATACTTCAGGTGACCAAATATTCTAATCTCTTCATTTATATGCAAAAGACCTAGTTTTACGTAACTTTTTATAGCAAGATAAAGATGACATCCATGTATGTAAGCTTCCTCCTCGTATTACCTTGTACTCTCTACTTTTAGTATTCTTTGTAACGGAGGGCTGCCTCGCTGGAGCCCACGCCGGTGTCCAGGAAGTGGCCTGGGCAGGGTCGTGTGTGCCCCCAGCCAGCTGCCCGCCCGCAGCCTTACCACACCTCCCCGCAGCTGCCCAGACACACTCTACACACTTCTTCAGGGCTCTCTGTTGTTTCTCTGCAAATTGTGGACCAAAGTTATTTCTTTTCTGTCTGTGCCTCCAGTACTGGTATCCAGAGGTGGGCGGGGTCCTGTCTTAACTGGCTGCAGGCCGCATGGACCCCTGGATCCCCGTGTGTCCTCTGGGCAGGTTCCACCAGCCACAGGGATCCCCTTTCTGTGGGAGTGAGGAGTGTAATGAGGTGTAAATATTTATGACTTTTTATACCTGTGGGGCGGAGGGGTGTGCAGCACACAGCGAGGTTTTTTTACCGTGACAGATGTATATTTTGATAGCAGCGATTACAGGCGCAGTATTGTAACGCGGGCAACCACACCCGCTGCATTCCGGGCCGCCAGCGGCCATGATGCGCAAAAAACTAATTAAACGATTTTATAACGAAACTTTTGTACCTTCTCCGCCGAACTTTCTTGCTGTTATGTTGTAGAAGGCAGCTGGCCGTCTGTATTCAGACTTTGAATAAATGTCTCCTGACTTCTGCCTCTGAAAAAAAAAAATAGAACTTTAGGAATAATGGTTAATGGGAACTGACTGTGATCACTAAGACAACTGTGGGGTAGGACAGGTGGAAGGAAAACAAGGAAAGAAACACAGTATCTTACAAGTGCAATTCTGGCAAGTGTATCCACATTGTGTTAATCACTTCCAAATCCATTGTCATTCCACAGAAACTTCTGTTTTAAAACATTGGGAAACCTCAAACCTAGGAACTTTGAATAAAATAAAAAATATATATTTCCCTTACATTTAATAGGAAGCATTTCCCAATAAGTAATGGAGTAGAATTGGTTTCATCAGAGCTCACCATACCTTAAATAATATTGAGATCATAATACATAATATCTATATAATATATGACTATCTACGATTAATTATAGATATCTATAAATGTATCTCTCTCTCTCTCATTCTTTCTCTCTCCAACAAATACGTTGTCAAATGGTTAAGGGTCACCATCACGTAGTTTCTCAAGGTGCTTACATACTATGTTCAAACCCTAAACTTTGCCATTGATTCAATGCTGGCTCATAGCAACCTCCTGTGGGTTTCTGAGAATATAAACCCTATGGTCGGCAGTTCAAAACCACTAGCATTTCCGAGGGAGAAAGATACCACATTAGATACTTTCTAATATGACATGCCATGACTCAGAGAAGTAATTTAACTAAAGATTTTTTAGTTTTCTAATATTTTCTGTAGAAATTATTAAATTTATATATTCATCAAATATGATTCTGACAGAAAGTTAACAAGGTAAATTATCAATGTGTCTTGCCTAAATATAGCATTATTTTATTTAAAAACAAAAAGACAAACTGGCAAATGTATTTCTCTCTTGTTGTATTTTTTTTTCCAGTAACAGCTAGCAAAACACATTTAACCACAAATTACTCCTGTAAGCATTACATATCTATTGCTGTGATAATGCAAGCTGCAGCAATGAGATACATATTCTAATAAGGTGTTTAGATTATATTCCCACTGCATCCATGCAAGTGTTTGCCAAAGTAAATTAAGCTGGAAAGCTATCATTTTCTTGTGACTGATAGAGTTCATCTATATTCAGTTTCAATTCTTTTTAAATTTACATTTTATTATCAAATTTCTTCAATCTTTTTCTCTTCCTTAAATGAAATTTTTCTTCTTCTCCCTCTCATTATAATGGTCTTAAAAGGTAAAGAAAGAGTAAAGCATATTTTATGAATTCTTACAAAGGTGCTGAGTAGGATAATAAAGTTTTATTTTTGCTCCCAAATGTCAGTATCTATTTTAATAAACATAAGCCAGGCAGTACACCTGATCTTTCAATTACTTAGTATGCCTTCGTTTTCCAGAGTGCCCCGTTAAAATCTAACACCAAGGGCACGTCCTTTTTTAACACTAATAAATATTTTACATATTAACAAAACAACTAGAAAAGCCTTTGGGAATATTTTATAATTATAATAATTATCAAATTGATTTCAAATTAATTATTTAATTTCACATCTCTAGTATCTGTGAACTCTCCAATGAGGAAATAATGTTAGTGAACTTATAAAGTGACAAATCGCAACGTTTGCTACATAAAGACATCTTTTAAATAATTTTGTCTGAATAAATGTGTGGGTGAATAGTTAGGTTAATGAATGGATAGAGCACGATATTACACCCACACAAAAAATCATAATGGAAAATGACATGTAAGTAAACTTCTTTATATCAGTTCATACTGCCAGAGAAAAAAAGGGTGTCATAATACTTAGCATAAATTTGGCTTACCTCTGTTTAGCCTAATCAGAACTAGTTATATGAAAAATATTTTTTTAAATTGTGGACAAAATGATAAGACAAAACCTTTAGATTCATTGATATCATTCCTCAAAAACTGCTTTTCACATTGTGCTAGTCCAGGTAGACTAGAGAAACAAATTCATAGACACTCATATGTGTATAAGAAGGAGCTTTATGTAAAAGAACAATTGTATATTGAGAAAACATCCCAGACAAGACTAGGTCAAGTCCATAAGTCTGATATTAACCCATATGTCTGATACCAATCTAAAAAGTTCTCTTCAGAATCATGCAACACATGCAATGTTACAGAATGCAGGAAGATCACAGGCCAGTGGGTGGAAAGTCTTGTGGATCCTGGGATGGTGGAAACATCTCAGGTCTGGCTTGGGTCTCCACGTGGTTCCTCCAGTTCCAGGGCTTGGGCTATATCAGCGTAGCTCCATGTGGTTTGTCAACAGGAATGTCTCCAAGGGAGACATGCAGAGCAAGAGCAGGTGTCTGGCTTCCAGTGAGCTATTTATCTCCTTTGCACCTCCAAATGAGGTCATCAAGCTGTGACCTGATTGACAGGCTAAACTCCACCCCTTCAGAAGTTGACAGGAGATTATGTAACTGCCACAGACATGCATGTAATCACATAAGTAAATCATTTATACAATAAAGACATGAAGAACGTCTTTAAGCATAAAGACATGCTGCACAGGCAAATAATAATAATAAAATCATTTTATTATTCTACTAAACATTCTTATGTATTAAAATATAATAAACGCTGCACAACACCTACAATTTAAGCACATGATTGAAATGAGAAAAGAAAATCATCATTTTCTCTATTCAAAGGTTGTAAAAATAGCCAAAATCATAGCATTGAATACAGGTTTAAAATAAGTACTGTTCAGCTTGTTTCCTGCATGCCATGTTTTGGGAGCTTTTACCTTCTTTTATGTGCATCCTGCCGATCCAGCCCACAGGTGGAGTCACATTATCCTTTATTAATCCTCCTTAGTGAGGATGCTGACATGATTTATGAGTATAACTTTTCCAACACAGCCTTCTTCAAAGTGGTCAACTTGCCAAGTTGTTCACCTTAGATTCAAGGAAAATGCTTATTTCCACTCTATGTCCAATTTCACATCAAATTTGTACTGTTTTACTCCCATACCTCCCAGATTGCAATAGCTGTCTGCATTCCAAAGTATAAATAATTAATTCATGAAGCCTTTTTGTTTTCTTGCACAATTGCAGTTAAAATTAAGTGCCTTGACTGATATTCGGGTCAGCTTATACTCCCGTATATACGGTACACCCACATGCTTCTCATAACAGGTTGATGGAACGTTGGTCAATATTATCAAGAGGGACTGGTCCCTAGAAAAAGACTCCATGCTTGGTAATGTAGAAGGTCAGGGGAAAGAATAAAAAAGAAAGACCCTCAATGACATAGACTGATGCAGTGGCTGCCACAATGGACTCACAAATCTTAGCAATTATAAGGATGCCACAGCACCAGTCAGTGTTTTACTCTGCTGTACATAGTTTTACTATGGGTCAAGACTGGCTTGCTGGCACCTAACTGCAGCAACACCATTTCTCTGGGTGGATACAAACCATTAGTGCTTTTGGCTGCCAGCCATCACGGTTGGAAGTTAGAGGACCCTGAGAAGAAAATTCTGGCAATCTGTTTCTCTTTCCATGCAAGATTAGCTTTTGAAAACTCAATGTATCACAGCTCTACTCTGACACACCTTGGGTCACCATTGAGTTAGCACAGAAATAATCAAGCAAAGCAAATTCATTGCCATCAAGTCAATTTTAAATCATTGCAACCCTAAAAGACAGAGCAGAACTGATCCTTTGGGGAGCTGGGACTCAATCTTTAATGGAGCAGAAAGCATCAAATTTCTCCCTTGGAGCGGCTGGCTGGTGGATTCAAACTGTGGACTTAGTGGTGAACAGCTCAAGGCCAAACCCATTACACCCACAGGGCTAGTTTTTACACCTCCCGGAGTCAGGTCCATTTGACAGCAGCAAGCAGTAACAAGAACATCAATTCTTATTCAGATGCGGGAAACCAGGGGTGTTTTAGTGCTTTTGATTTTCAACAGAAAAAGAACACATCTAACGATGAACTTGGTCTATCTGTAACTCAAAAATACTCAAATATCAGAAATTCCACATTTTGTAACCTAGTAGCATTGCCAGATGAATATATTACAGAATAATAACGTCTTACTGTATTAAGAAATGTTTGGGGAAGACATTTATTATCATAAAATGCTAATTAGTGTACCATTAACTGTGAAATTGGTTGCATTTAATTAGTTTGGTTCCACAAACATGAGTCTTAAAATTAGTATTTACTTCCCGTAGGAAACAAATGCAAAGAAGAGAAGGGGTAAAAATAATAACTACATAAAAATAAAGAGCACATTCACTGGATACTATTTGTTGCTGCAATAATAATATTAACTACCTAAATTCAACAGAAGTTCTTTCTTTCTTTCTTTTAATACTTTTATTGGGGGCTCTTACATATCTTATCAAAATCTGTACATTCCTCCGATGTGTCAAGCACATTTGCACATGTGC
The DNA here is from genome assembly GCF_000313985.2 of Echinops telfairi. Classification (NCBI taxonomy): domain Eukaryota; kingdom Metazoa; phylum Chordata; class Mammalia; order Afrosoricida; family Tenrecidae; genus Echinops; species Echinops telfairi. The sequence continues at coordinate 2,624,953 of NW_022103903.1, forward strand.
CGCCATCATCATTTTCAAACCGTTTTCTTCCCACTTGAGCCCCTGATATCAGCTCCCAATTTCTTCACCCTCCTTCCCCCACCCATCCTCACTCATGAACCCTTGATAGGTATAGATTATTTTCTTCCATATCTTACATCATCCTCAGTCGCCCCTCACCCACTTTTCTGTTTTTTGTCCCCCCGGGGAGGGTATTCTCTGTTGACCCTTGTGATCAATTCCCCTTTCTTTCCCCACCCTCCCCTTTTCCTCCTGGTATCTCCACTCTCTTTGTTGGCCCTGAGGGGTTTATCCATCCTGGATCCCCTGTGTTGCGGGCTCTTGTCTGTAGCGGTGTGCATGCTGTGGTATAATGTGATTTATAAGGTAGAATTGAGGTCATGATAGCGGGGGGAAGGAAGCACCAAAGAACTAGAGGAAAGTTGTGTGTTTCATCGGTGCTATACTGCACCCTGACTGGCTCATCACTTCCCTGTTACCCCTCTGTGAGGGGATGCCCAATAATCTACAGATGGGCATTGGGTCTCCACTCCATGCCCCCACCCCCCACCCCCATTCACCTTGGGTATGGTTATATTCTGGGTTTTAGAAGCCTGATACCTGATCCCATCAACACCTCGTCATCACACAAGCTGGTGCACTTCTTCCATGTGGACGTTGTTGCTTCTCAGGAGCAGTTTTTCTACTACTTTTCTCCTCCTGACAGTTTCATTATAGAAAGAAAAGAAGGAAAAAAAGAAAGAAAATTCTTGCCTACTGAGTGGGGGATTCTATTTATACAATCTCCAAGCCATCCTATTTCTCTTTAACCCTCTTATATATCTCAAATTAGCCATGGGGAATTTTTCATATAGAAATATTATATAAACCAAAGCTTGGAAAGTGCGTCTTGTAATTTGGTGAACCCTTTGATTTTAGAGTTTATATTTTAAGTACATTGTGGCTACCAAGTGCTTATCCAGCATATTTTTAAGTATTTCTGGGACATAAAACTCACTGTCTATTGAGAAGAATTTTCCTTCTTTGGCTAACTCCATCTTTTAAAAAATCTCCATTTTGTCTACTCAGAATTTAGGATTTTATTTTATACCCATGTGTCTCATTTGTTTTTCCTTGTCAGTATACAGAATAAGTTAAGACTTCTTCCTCATGTTTGGGATTTTGTAGAAATGCAGTAATGTGTTTTATATGTCTCTCATAACACACAAAATTGTAAATATCCAGTCCTGTTTCTCCTGTCTTAATTTATATTAAGCAAAAACTTAACTAATTTTCCACTGACAACCTGATAGGAAAGTAAATAGTAATGAGGCTCTTCCTTTAAGAGAATACAACAGTAAATATATCTTTTAAGAAACAGGAAAATATAGAGAGCATCAAAGACATGACAAAAGAGACACCTGCCTAAACCAATAAAAATAAATTATACTAAAAAACAGTAACGAGATAAGGAAGTGTAAGTAGGACAGGTCCATGTATTCATTGATTGCCTTAGTTAAAATGCATCCTCCTCTCGTCCGTTTGAAGCTGTTTGCACGGTGGGGTGTTTCACCTACTAATGATTTCACAGCTGGCACGAACATGGCATCAGTGTTTATTGGCATCCTGAACATCAGCTATTTTTAAGAAGCTCTCTTCCAGACCTCTGAATAAATCATCTATTAAGTGCAGTAGTGCATGGAGACACTCGACATACAATTGGCAGTCTTGCACAGCCTCTCATTATTTCATGTAAATGAAATCCCAAGTCATTAAACTTTTTACAAAATGAAGGCACCTTATATTAAAAATATGAGCAGTTGAAAGACCTTCTAGGTCATTCTTTCAGTCTATAATATGCATAGTAATGAGGCTGGAAATAGGTTCAATCCCACAGCGATTGTTTACTTTCCTTTGAAAGACAAAAGTTGTTTTCTGTCAGACACATCACAGAAAAAGTTCAAGCCGGCTAGTTTCATCTATTCCACTAGGGATCCTCCTGGAAAATTGGTCAAGAGAAAAGAAGTACCAGCACAAGTAATGATGGTAGGAAATAACATACCTTGAAGTCTACCCAGTTATAAGTTTCAAATCCACAAAATATATGGGATGACTGCTGAAAAGCTATCAGTAGCTCAAGCCTCTGTGTGTGTGAAGATTGTTCCTCCACATACGTAGTGAGCTGGGAGGAAAAACAATGGAGAATTGGAGAGAGCTTTTCTTTGAACCTATAGGCTTTATCAATTACAGCCAAGAAGACAATATTTTGTTGACAATGAGCTTAAACATATATGCACTCTCTTGTGTTTACAATGAATTTTATTAATGTTTCATACGAGCTTCAAAGATATTTGGTGCTGCTATATTTTTAATCCATGATCTGAGATTCATAGCCCATCAAAAATAAAACATTATATTCTGTCACCAACATATGGGTTAAATGTTATCTATCACAATGTATTTTATTGTTGACTTACCATTGCAATGAATACATGCAATGCCTTTATAATATGAATTATGGGGAAAAGCTTTAAGCATGCTATTATAAGCTGAACCCAATCCACATTTTAATTTCACTTTAAATTGACAATATATTTTCTAAGCAATTTGTCCTCTGGTGCATCTGTATCTGTTGACTGGAAAACAAAAGTGTCTAGGTCTTTACAGTATTGAATTTATCCAGAATGTCTACTCTCAATTAAAATGCCGGTGAATGTGGTATTTTCCCAGAATACTGAAGCTCCAACGACTGTACACTTTTGTTTTCTTTTCTACCATAATCCCTCCTGTTCTTTGATTGTTAGATACTTAGCACTGATTAGTGAAATAAAGGCATGAGTAAATAAACACAATTGCCTTATTCAAGGTCATGAATCTTTCTGGGCTCAAATAACTCAGCTAGAATAATGGCTGCTTCAAAATATGCATACCATCCAGCTCATCACACACTTTGTTCATGGTCGTCATATTATCACTCATTTAATAGAAATAATAAATACCTAAAGAAAGTTAATGCTGATCCACTTTGAGTTGCTAGCTAATTCTAGAATTTTCTTACATCCGATGGTAGTCGGCAGTCTCTAAGGTGTTGCTTCATGGTGTGTGTGTCATGGTGTAATATCATGTTATTGGCTGTAAATGGGTTAGTATCCACATCTATGTGAATATGTGTTTGATAATTTTCTGCATTTTTGTCAAAATGAAAAGTAGGCTACTTGGTCTTTCTTACAATAGATATAGCAGGAGATGAGCTGGCTTACAATAGATAAAGAAGGAGATGAGCTCAAGGCTTTGGTGCACGGCTCAAGGCTAAAATGCCACATCAAAAATCTCAAAGTTTTCACTTGTGCCCTCAAAGAAATATTCTTCCTTATAGTAAGAGAATTGATATTACAAAAAGTTGAACTCAGCATTTTACTGTAAGATACAATGCCAATTGTGTGATGCTATAGTGAGGGCATTAATTAGGAATAAGCAGAACAGTAAAATTTGGGATGGATCTATATGGGAAGATCATCAGGAAGATGAAACTTTGGGCCTAAATTCCATTGAATGGCTTCAGTCAACAGCACCACTCCCATAAGAAGAAATCACCAAATCTGTATCCCTTCCATCATTCACATTTGATTATTGGATAAACCCAACTGTCCTTGCTTATATAGGATATCGGGGTATTATCTGGAGTATTGCTTCAGGCAATTATAAGACATTGTTTAGTATACCAAGGAAGCACAGCCCCACCCACACACATCCACTTTTTTTCTACAACTAAAACAGCAATCCCTCAAAGTGAAGTACAAAGTGTCACCTAGGAAGAGGTTTAGAACTCGCCAAAGAAATTGTTTGATTTTTTCTAATATTTACAGACAGATATATGGATACTATATATGGGAATGGCTATTAAGAATATGAGATATTGGTGTAAGGAAGATGAAGTTGTATCAGTCTGAATTTATTGATATGGAAAACTATACACTTATTCTTCATTCAATGCTTTAGCTCAAGATGTTATGAAAGGATCTAATAGTTAATAGAGTAAGCTGAAGTACCAGACCTGCCCTTGTCTAATGTAGGAGAAAGTATCCAAAGGCCTAGAGATTGCAATGCTAGAAGTGTTGTAGAAGGATTAACCTATAGACTCACACAGAAATTTCTCAGAGGACACACCTTTAGCCACAAAGGTGAAGAAAATAAAAAAAGTGAGGGAAACTTGAGATTCCTTGAAGACTTTAGTTATTGGTATTTTACATAAATCAGATTTGACAGAACTACCATGGAGTTGATTGGGCCTCATGGTCATAGGGGACAAATAGCAGCCCTTAAACCATATAGACAAGGTTGGTGTAGTTATCATAAAGGCTAGAATAGATGCTTACTCTGGATATCGATTTGTCTTCTCTGCACATAATGCTTTGACCCAAATTATCATGCATGAGTTAATAGAATGCCTTATCTACTGGCTTGGTATCCCACACAGCATTGTCTAAGACTCACTGCACTACAAATAAAGTGTAGTAATAGACTCATGCTCATGGAATTCATTTTTGTTTTTCCTCATCTTCATGATATTAAGCATATTTGAGTCTATTTTGTGCCTTTTGTGTCAATATACATCACAAATTCTCAATGTCAAATATTGTTATCCAATAACACAATTTAAGCCTATATTGATAAAGGTGCATATTATATATTTATCGTCTTTATTTAAAGGTATTTTCACTTTTTTTCTAATTCAACAAGTTCTACATGTTTAATTCAGTGCCATTGATTATATTCTTCATGATATACAACCCTTATGGATTTCCTTTTCCAAATTGTTCCATCAGCATTAACATAAACTCCATGGCCCCTTCACCCACGGTAATGGTTGGTCACATGTGGTTTCTTTCGTTCTTCCTTCCTTCCTTCCTTCCTTCCTTCCTTCCTTCCTTCCTTCCTTCCTTCCTTCCTTCCTTCCTTCCATCTTTCTTTCTTATTAGTTTTCTTGATATAATATTCACATATCATACATCTCTATAGTTTTCAAAGAGTTGGCTATACGTCATCACAATCAGGTCTAATACTCTCTCTTCTCCCCTGCATTCTTTGTTTGCTCCCCAAATACCCTGACCCTCTGCACCCCCTCCCCCATGTCCCCGATAACTATTGCATCAGTTATTGTCTGTATGCCTCAACTCCTTCTATGCTTCACAAACTGGGAAACCCAATGCAAACAATGAAAAACAAAAACAAAACAGCAATAAGAAAATAATACAAATCTAAAAGTAATAGGACAGAAAAGACTATCATCAATATTTTAAAAGCCAGAGCAAAGTCAGATTGGGTCAAGAGGGAGATCAACAGATCAAGTATCATTTTATATCATGGTTTAATTCACCATTATCAAGTTTACAATGATATCTGTCTGATAGTAAAGCTTTTCAAGTCCAGAGGGGATCTGCCAGAGATTTAAGCTGACTAATCTGCAGGTAGATTTTGGGTTTCGACAGTCCTCTAAAGCCTTCTGCAAATTGGGTGTTCAAAATTTAAGCTCTGATACGTTTCCCTTCATATTTGGATTTTCTTATCATCATCTTTGGATCACATGGGCTGTTCTATTTTTTCGATATGGACTTTGTTGCTGCCTCACATAGGTGGATGTTTGTTTGATTATAAGCCTTTAAGACCCAGACACTATTAAAATTGATAGCTGGGCACCATCTGCTTTCTTCATCACACTTTGCTGTAGCACTTTTATCTCCAGTGACTTGTTCATGGAGGTGAGTATCAAGCAGAGTCATGTCATAAGAACTAACTGGACTTGGATGGGGGCTTTTTACTATGATTAAGTGTTTTAATCATGTTCATAATAATTTTGAAGCATCCAGATTCATAGAATAAGGTGTTGGCCTTCTCAAGGCACAATTATGGCTTCAACTAAACGGTAATACCTTGCAGTTTTCGGTCAGTCCTCCAGGTATCTACAAATGCCATAACCAAAATCCAATATATGGTGCTATATCTCCTATAGCTCTGATTCACGGGTCAAAAAATGAAGGGGTGGAAATGGGAGTAGCACCACTTGCTATTACTCTTTGTGTTTTAGGATACAAAAGAAACCTTAAACCTCAAATGTAAATTTAAAGAGAACATTTATTAATCTTAATCAGGTCAAAGAGGAGTCTAAGACAAAGACACATTTATCCAGATGAAAGAGACCATTAGTGCAAGGTTATAATACCATCCAAGGGTCTACTGACTTTTAGAAGCTTAAAAGGGACATGGGAGAGCAAAGAAAAGTATCACAAATCATGATTGGTAGTAGGTCAACACCTCACAGCTATGGGTGGGACTACAGAATTGGGAACGGAACCATGATTGGAATATATACATAAAGTTAGACAGAGGAGCTTACAAGATTGATCTAGAGCAGTGGTTCTCAACCTTCCTATTGCCATGATCCTTTCATAGAGTTCCTCATGTTGTGATAACCCCCAACCATAAATTATTTTCGATGCTGCTTCATAACTGTCATTTTGCTACTGTTATGAATCATAATGTAAATATCTGATATGCAGGATGTATTTTCATTGTTACAAACTGAACATAATTAAAACATAGTGATTAATCACAAAACAATATGTAATTATATATTGTGAAATATTTATTTCTAATGACAAATAAATGAAATGTTGTCTTGAAGCATGGTGTAGCATGGGTAACAGTCTTCACGCCAGGCACTCATATGTGGGTGTATCTGCATGTGGGCAGACTGCCTGGAGACAGATAGAGGAGCGGTGTCTCAGTTCCTAGGGCCATCATTTTCCGATGGTCTTAGCTGACCCCTGTGAAAGAGTCATTCAACCCCCAAAGGGGTTGCGAACCACAGGTTGATAACCTTTGGTCTGGAGCCTTTTGATCATTTATGATAATGTGACCTCAATCTGGCAATAATCACCAAGGAAAACCGATAGAGGAGACTGCCCCTCCTCTGGTTGGTCAGGGAGATGGAGGTAATCCATGTTCCAATGCTCTCTGCCTGAAGGCAAGCTTGTTTACATCCCTGCAATGGACGTGGGACTTTCATTGTGATCCATACCCTTCTGCAGACCTCGTGCTCAGCCGGAAGTACTGATACACTGGTGGCCACTGCGTACTGTACCTGTAGGCTGTAAGCTGGCATCGACTCCATGGCAGTGAGGTTTGTTGGGTTTTTGGAACCTGTGACACTATGTTCTCAAACCTGCAGTTCTTATGTCCAAACAGAAGATCCCTCACTGAATCCTTTGAACTGCAAGTGTTCTCCATCCACTTTAGATTCCTTTGTCTCCGGGTGGTGTGATTGGTTCTGACTCCCAAGAGAAAATTGGGTTGATATTATATAATGGAAATAAAGAAGAATATGTCTGAAATCTATGTGATTCCTTAGGATATCTCTGAGTACTACCATGACCTGTGATAAAAGTCAATGGTCAACTTACATCCACCCAATTTGGACATGACTACTAATTATGCAGGCCAATTGGCAATGAAGGTTTGGATCATTATACAAGGCAAAGGATCATGACCAGTTGAGGACTTTTGGAGGGCACAGGGAGTATAGAATGAGTGGTAGAAGAAAGTAGTTCAAAATGCTACCTATAAGCACGTTACCAGTTGAAAAAACAAGGACTGATTGCTGGGGGTACTCTTCCTTGTCCATATACATAAGATGTTTTTGTACTGATCTCTGAGAAAATATGTAAATGTTGTTTCAGTGTTTTCAGTTGTATCATATTAGGAAAAGTATGATTTTTGAGTCTTTTTTAGAGTGTATGTATAGTTTTAAGGACATGCGTATAGGTACCAAGTTGACAGAGAGAGACTGGGTTAGTTCAAGTTTTGTGTCACTGTGGCGAGGACAGAATTCTCAGAGATTTTACAGTTAAAGCTGTGTAACATGACGAGGAAAACAAGCTAGTTCTTCCAGGGTACAATATACATGGACCTTGGAGAAGTCTGCTCGCTTTTTTATGGCTTTGGATTCCGTGTCTATCTTGCTGAATCTAGGTATTTTCAATGTGAGCCGGAGCCCTGTCATATTTACTAGCCATCACGGGAGCCATCAGCAGCTTGACATCTAATCTTGAATTCATTCACCTTTATAGACAGAGGCTGGCTGCCTTACCTTCCTCAACTCTAAAACTGAAACTCATCACCGTCAAGCTAATGCTGACTCATAGTGACTCCCCGTGGGTTTCTGAGACTATAATTGTTTACAACAGTGGAAAGCCCAGCCTTTCTCCCCTGGACAGATGACAGCCCAATGCATAACCACTACACCACCAGGGCTTCTCTGACACTCCTAATGTGGTTTATCACCCCTAGAGCTACATGAGAGAGGAGAAGTTTCAAGTGACCTGGAAGTTAACCTAGCTCTACAACTGTGTGAGCACTTTCTCTGGTGTGAATCTCTTCCTATAGCCCAAAGCCTCACAACTAGACCAATAGTTCATCAGGATAAATGGAAAAACCATTGAACTTGTCAAGGATTTCATCTTGCTTGAACCCAAAACAACTCTTAGGGAAGCAGCAGTCGAGAGATCAAATGACACACTGCATGGGTAAATATGCTACGTGAGATATTTTTGCATAGCAGATTTGTTGTAAAGAAGAATGCTACTTTGAAGATTATGGTGAGTCTAAACCAAGACATAGTATTTTAATTACCTCATATTCATGTGAAAGTGGAACATAGAATATTGAAGATTGAAGAAGAATTAATGCTTTTGAATTATGGTACTGGTGAAGAATATTTGAAGTTCCATGGACTATCAAAAGAACAAAAAAATAAAAAATAAAAGAACAAAAAAATCTGTCTTGGGAAAAGTGCAGCGAGAATGCTCGTTAGAGGGAAGGATAGTGAGACTGTCTCAAATACTCTGGACATGTCAGGAGAGATAAGTATCTAGTCCTGTTCAATAAAGTAGACATAACCATAAACCAAAACATTAAACCCACTGCCATTGTGTAAAATCCCACTCATAGCAACTAATGACCACTTAAAATTTTAATTGAAGTTTCTGACTTCTCAATCATAATTCCATCTTACATTGAATTTCAACAAATGTCATTGTTGTTGATTTCACATAACTGTCATTGATTTTATATAATCTGTTACTGAAAAATGATCAATAAATGAAACTAACAAACAAACACAAGCATTCAGACTTAAATAAAGACATTTAAATAAGGACAGAAAAGTACAAAGATTCCGTAGTAGACTTTGGAAAGTCACATTTGACTAGCCACTGATGGTTGAATAAGAGTTTAAAATTAGACTTTCTGACTAACTTGCAATAAAATTATTTCTAATGTTCAAGAATTTTGACAAAAATATTTGTGTCTAGCAAAGAATTGTAAAGAGAGTGGAAGGACGTTAGCAAACATCAGAAGTTGCTGTGTTAGACAGCTTTTAAGATATTCTCCATCACCTGGTAACGACGCTCTCCCCTTAGGTGCTGGGGGAACTGTGACTGCTTCTTGAAATACAACAAGTCTGTGATGTTTTCCCCTTAGGTACTGGAGGACAAGTTACTTGCTTAGAATATAGCAAGGATATGATTAGATTATGTAGGGTTATTTATCTTCCTAGCAAACTCACTTTATTGCTTTTACTTGCCTCGCACGCTTTGAATATGTGGTCATGTTTGAAAGCCTATGTGACACGACAAGGAGATCAATCTCCAGCCAATCGTCAGGTAGAAATGAAGGCCTTCATTCCACAAGGCCTAGGGGAAATTCATTCTTCCAATAACCACATAAGCTTGGAAGTAGCTCCTCTCCAAGTCCTGGCCAATACCTCAGTTTACACCCCGTGAAATACCTTGAAGCACAGGACTCCATTTAGCCATGCCCAGACTCAAATTCCAACCCCTAGGAACCATGAGGTAATAAATGTATTATTGCAAGTACCCCTTGAAATAATACATAGTGTGGTCAATTCGATGATGAAATCCTTTGGGAATCAGTCAAGCAGCAGCGGGGAGAATAGATCTCCATAATGTGGTCACAGTCTTGATATGATTGAAGGAAGTTTCATTCGGGGTGTGGCCCACTCTTAACATAAATTGATAGTACATATGTGAAAGCTAGCTCACTTTGACTGCTGGATCTGTACCTGCGTCTGGTTCATTGTCCTTCTGTTATATGTCCAGCAGATCTCAGATTCATTCAGCTCAGCATCCACTAGCCCTCACTCATCCTGTTCTGTCTTCCAACTTCCTATCCATCAGGCCCTGCAGCTACAGGAATCAGGAGAAACCTCCAGCTTCTACATGACCCAAGGACTTGAACCAGACTGGATTTACCTGCTTCGACAACTTGTGAGTCATTTCTTGAGATAAGTCTCTTCCTATATACATGTACAATGTTTTGAAGCTATGCATTAGAAGAATGAGGCATCGGGCTGGAGGAAGGTTTAAAAACAACCTGTGATATGTAGAGGACACAACCTTATTTGCTGACAGTGAGGCGGACTGAAGCACTTGCTGATGAAGATCAGGATTTCAGACCTTAGTATGAATTATAACTCAGTCCAGAGAAGGCCAAAATCCTTATAGTGGATGAATAGGTAACATCCTGGTAAATGAAGAAACGTTTGAAGTTGTCAAGGACTTTACTTGGCTTGGATCCACAACTGAGGCTCATGGAAGTAGCATTCAAGTGATCTAAATAAATGTTTCATTAATTAAACCTGCTTCACGATGCCTCTTTAAAGTCTTGAGAAGCATGGGTGTTACCTTGAGGACCGAGGTGTAACTGAAATCTTGATATTTCCCATCGCCTCAAGGACATTCCATGATGTTTTCTGTTGCCTCAGATGCATATGGAAGACCTAGGAAGAACCAATGCATTTGAGTTGTGGTGCTGGAGAGAAATACTGAAAGGTCCAAGGATGGCTAAAAGGACAAACCCATCTGTCTTGGAAGAAGAAAGATCAGAGTGCTCATTAGAGGCAACAGTGGCAAAGCTTCCCCTTACTCCATGGGACATGTGATCAGGAGAGACCAGGCCCTGGAGAAAGGACATCATGCATGGCAAAGTGGAGGGACATTAAAAAGAGGAAGGCCCGTAAGAAGATGTATGGACACTGTGGTTGGAACAATGGGCTCAGGTATAAGAACGATTGTAAGTAAGCACAGCACAAGACCATGCCTTCTGTTTGTCCTACAGTTGCTATGCATCGGAGCAGACTGGATGACATCTAAAACTGACATGAACACACACATCCAAGCACCACTGGTTTGGCTTCTCTCAAACCCCTGCTTAGCACACTGTTACAGAATCATTGGTTTCAATTCTTCACTATTAATGGAGATTGTTTGAAGTTCTACTTGAAAAGGTAATAAAAGCATTCCGATATGATAGGAGAAAAATATTTGGTGCTCTCAGTCAAAATTATCACCGCCGTTCAGTCAATTCTGACTCCTAGCGACCCGCGTGGACAGACTGCAACTGCATCTGGATGTCTAGGCTGCTCGTCTTTATGAGCGCCCACAGCCACAGAGGCAGCTTGCAGCTCTCTGTGTAACCACTATGCCACCAGGGCCCGCTATTTAGTGCCAGTGTGTATTTCCTTCTTTAAAGTAACCTTAATAATTACATCTTTACTAGATTGTTTTGCCCTTCTTAATAGCTCTAAAATGTCAAGAGTAGTTCGGTAGAAGAGCAGTCAATGTGGGGTGGCAGGGGTGGGGGTGTGGGAAAGAGCCAAAATGGCTATCGATTCAGAATCATGTCTATTATTCTTAATATTCCATGGCAGCACATACAGCTTCTGTACAATTTTATAACCAAAAGTGTTAACTTATAGAGTTATCGGTGCTATTCAACTTACTATGCCTTAATGTTCATGCCATAAATATGAAATAAGAAAATAAAATATCCTTTTGGCACATTACTCTCCTACCTGAACCATTTTTTCCACCATGCATGAATTCATAAAATGGAGTACTACACGAAGGACCTAAAACAACGACTGCTGAACAGTAGGAATGAAGGTTTTGTATAATATTTTAAAAACATAAAACATTCTCATAACTGTAAATATTCACTTTTGAAAAGTTGGTGAATTTCAGCTAATTTAAATAAGTAATTTAAAACTAACAGTCAAACATCCAATAATAAATATTCATATTTTGACATGTAACCTTTTAACATTTTATATGTATGGATATTGTTTGTGTCTCCCAACATATACAATAATTACACACAAATTCATGTTACACAAAAATGGGATTGTGGTGTACACTTAATTTTGATATTAGATCTGGTAACTCTACTTGCAAACCATTGCCTAATATATGTATATATGATTGTTTTTTCTACATTAAATATATTAATAATTTTTCTATCAATTATTTTCCACATATTCTCCTGTCATTTCTGTATTTTACAGCTGTACAAAAGTTTATAAATTGAAATGGCCAAGCATTTTCTATTATGTTTGTATATGAGACCACACTACACAAAGCATTCCCTTTTCATGAATTACATACATATTTATCCCTCTATATTTAATAATGTTATGATTACACACATTATGCTTAAGCATTAGTGTTTCTGGAGTTTTTTCTCACTTTTTATTGAACAGGAAGAACTAAGTCATCTTTATTGGAAATGCTCAGATATTTCCTCCCTTCGTCACTCAAATGGAGACGCGCGTGAGGCTCTCTGCTCCCGTCTTTTCAGTTGCAGTCTTGGAAACTCCCAAGGTCCATTCTATCCTGCCCTGTGGGGTTGCAACATTTCAACTTTAGACTCAGGGCTAGTAGTGTAGGAAGAAGTATGGCCGGCTTCTGAATTAATAGACTTCTCTAATCATCTATTCTTATGCTTATATCTTAATATACTCATAATTTGGTCAATGTTTGGATACCTATGTAACATATAACACAATTAACAACAAATTGTTGGCATATAACTCACTTCATACAGTTAAATAGCTCAATTATATTAAGAAAAGGAGCACAAACATCACCAGAATCAGTTTACACCAGTTCTTGTTTCTTGTACTCATTGTAATGAGCTCCCTATTTCCATCAAACTCCCCTGCAGCACCCCTAAGAACCAGTTAATCCCCTTATTGTCTCTGTAGATTTACCTATCCTGGATCTCATTATACAGAACAACATACAAAGAAAAACAAAAGAATCCCAACAACAAAGTAAATCAGAGAAAAGCTTAATCAAAAGAAAGTAGAACATATTAAAAACCAGGCCAAACTAAAAATGACTCAAAAGGGAGATAAAAGGAAAAGGTGTTACATTTTAACATAACTGCACCTTCAATTATCCATTTTCTAGTGCACTCTGCATGATGGCAAGGCTATTTCACCTCCGTGGACTCCGTAGACTACGGTGAGAGGGGCTCAGCAGAGGCTTACTCCAGAGGCTTATTTCCCCTTTACTTTTATTTTTAAATGAAGCAACTTTAATATGGATCAAAAGAAAGATTAAAATATAATACATCATAGCCTAAATACACCTGCCATCCTCAACTTCATAGTGCTCTCTCTGATAACCCTATCCTATTGTTAGAGGGGATTCCCCAGAAACTTACCCATATGTGGACCCTGTAGCTGAATGGTGGGCTTCCACTATAGCTTTCAGCAAACCAGGTGTTGACAATTTATGCTCTGATACAATTTTCTCCTTTGGATTTGGATTTCATTATTTACAATCCTTAAATTACACAGGCGGTTGTGTTTCTTCCATGTGGACTTAGTGGATGCCTCACTCAGATGGCTACTTGTGACGGGAAATAGAAATTGTAAAGCCATAAATGAGTAAGGGAAAATTCCTTTCTCTTCTTTCTTGTGTCTGAGTTTGTACATGGGTTTACATGTATTCACATATACACGTGCACATATGTAATTATGTATTTTTACTAAATCTACTATGCTGAAACTTAAAAATACATCATAATTTTTTCTAACATTACATTACATAGGTTCCGAAAGACATTTATTTGTATATTTGTTTATTTGAGGTTATAGTTATAATTTATCAACTTTGTAGGCAAAAAAACGGAGATTCAAAATAATTTTCAGAGGCTGTTTCTCTAATAAACTAAAGTGAATAAATAAGATCCTTGAACAAAAATGGTGCTTCCTCTGAATATTATATAACCTTATTTTAAATGGATTAAGTATTTCTTGACTAAAAACGACTAGGTATTAGGTAATACTATTTTTTAAAAAGAGAGCTTTTAAAATCCAAAAAGATTTACCATAGTAGTTAAAGGCAAAGAGCAAAAAATATTATCTTTATACCTTTTTCTTCGATCTCAGGATTAACACTTACCAGAGACATAGGAGGGTAAATGGTTTGTACGTGTGGTTAGGTGCCACTGAATTGGTTCCAACTCATAAGGACACTTGGTACCACAGAACAAACCCCCCCCCCTGTCCTGCACCATCCCCACAATCGTTCCTCTCCTTGAGCCTACTGTTGCAGCTATTATGTCGGTCCATGTCATTGAAGGGCTTCCTCTTTTTTTGCTGCCCCTCCACTTTACCAAGTATGCTGTCATTCTAGGGATGGTCTCTCCTGATAACACTTCCAAACTATGGGCCACACAGTGTCTCCATGGTTGCCTCAAAGGAGCATTTTAGCTGTACTTCTTCCAAGACATATTTATTTGTTCTTTTGGAAGTCCGTGATGCTGTTAATATTCTTCACCATCACCACGATTCAAATCAATCAATTCTCCTTTGGTGTCCTTATTTAATGTCCAACTTTCACATACATAGGAGGCAATGAACACCACGACTTGGGTCAGGTGCACGTTAGTTCTCAATGAATCATCATTTTTAACACTTTAATGAGGTCGTATGCAGCAGATTTACAAAAATAAACATATATTTGTTGTCATTGTTAGGTATCTTTGAGTCAGTTCCAATTTATAGTGACCCTGTGCACAACAGAACGAAACATCGCACAGTCCTGCACTGTCCTCACAACTGTTCCTGGGCCCGAGCACATTGTTGCAGCCATGGTGGCAGTCCATTTCAGTAAGGGCCTTCGTACCTTTTTGTTACCCCTCCACTTTACCGAGCATCATGTCCTCCTCCAATGATTGATCTCTCCTTACAGCATGCTCAAAGTATTGATAGCACATAAATTTGAGCTACTAGATGATTTCTTTTAGACAAAATACATCTAGTGTTACATCTATAGGGACCATAGTCAAATTAGCGCGTACTGTAAACCATTACTTATTGTTTGTTGTGGGCTGTGTTGGAACTAACTGAACATAATGCTTCCAAGGCCTGTTCCATCCTAATGAATTGTTTGGGATTAAACCAGTGTGATCTACAGGGTTTTTGCTAGCTGGATCTCAAAAGAATATGATCAAGCCTTACTTCCTTTTCAGCTTGTCTGGAAGCTCCTCTGAAATCTGTTCACCTCCATAGCCGTTTAAAAGCTCCCACTAATAAACAAATAATGATTGTGCACTGGCCAGTAATTGAACACAGGTCTCTCACAGAGAAGTCTGTGTCTGAACCTTTATTACGCTCTTCATTCATTGAGCGCATAAGGATTATTGAGAACCTAGTACTGTGCGTTATGAGCTGAACTGCTAACTGAAATGTCAGCGGATCAAAACCACCAGCTGCTCTCTGGGACAACGAGGCGCCTTTCTGCTCTCCAAGGGCAGTTCCAGTCTGTCCCGGAAGTTCACCAGGAGGAGAAATCGCCTGGAGAGCCCTGATTTTTGGTTTTGAGAGAAATTTATGTTAATGTTAGTTCTATCAGTGGTTGAATTTATAGTCATCTACAGTACATTATTAGAACATGATTTTTGAAATCTAAGTTTAATGCACAAGTAAATATATTTGTTCAAAGTTCATATATTTGATCATTGGTATTATTTGAATATCACTTTAAATTGTCTACGGAACTTCTGAAGTAACTCAAGTCATAACTTCCTGCTAGTATTCACATCCTTGTTTAATATCCTCTACTTGATTACAGGTTTGACCCAGTGATGTGTATGTAATGAACAAAATACGATACAGAAAGTAGTGGCGTGTCACTTCCAAGACTAGGTCATAGGAAATTGACTTTTCACTCCTTCACATAATCTTCTCCATGAAACAAACGTTCATGTTATAAACTTCCTACAGAAAAAAAACAACATGGCAAATTAGGAGACCTCAAGTAGCCAGCAGGGAACGGAAGTGCCGGTACAGCAAACCAGGAGCAAATGGATTTGGGAACCACATGGATGAGCTTCAAGGCAGACCTTTCTCTCATGAAACCCTCTTTTGACTGTGTCTCTAAGTGACACCTTTGTCATAGAATGGGAGAGATCATGAAACCCAAGCACTTACTAAGCTGCCTCCCAATCCACAGAAACTGTGAGACAACAGATGTATTAAATAAGTAAATTTTGAGATAATATCATCATGGAGCAGTAGTAGGGCAGAAGAATAAACATGATTATTAATAAGGATATATAGTAACAAATACAATTTCATTTTGGATAAACCTAAAGAACTTATTCATCAACCTATGGGGAAAGCACCTTGTCCAAACTGTACATAAAATATGGCTAGCTGATTTAAATTTCTATAAAAATAATCAATTTTCCATTATCTAGACAAAATGTGGAGATGTGGTACTTTATAATCACACGAGTCAAGAAAATGAAATATTACTTTAGATTATATCTATACACCATTTTATTGGGAGTTAATACAGATATCATATCATTCCATAATTTGTGCCAGCTTCAGATTCATGTGCTTTAGTACATTTAAAATGAATTTTTCTATAGCCACTCCAACAGGATCCTTGGCCAGATAGTGGGTTTCCTATTAGGCTGCTAAATGCAAAATCAGCAGTTTGAAACCACCAGTCTTTCCTCTGGAGAAAGACGAGGCTTTCCACTTTCTAAAAGTTGTACACCTTTGGAAAACCACAGCAGATGTTCTATTCTGTCCTACAGGGACACTCAGAGTCAGAATAAACTCAATGGCCTTAGTCACTTCAAGTGTAATGAAGACCAGTCATAAGAAAGAAATTACTTCATAGACATTAGAAACCTTTTCATTTCTTTCTTTTTTTTATTAAATACTTGTATTGGGGGCTCTTACATCTCTTATCACAATCCATACATGCATCCAGTGTGTCAGGCACATTTACACATATGCTGCCATCATCATTTTCACAGCACTCTCTTCCCACGTGAGTCCCTAATATCAGTTCCCCATTTCATTCCCCTCCCTCCCCCACCTGCCCTCTGTCACCAATGCTTGATAAGTTATAGATTATTATTTTCATATCTTTTATCATCCTCCATTGCCCCTCACCCACTTTTCTGTTGTTCACCCCCCTGAGGGCGGGTATAAGTTGATCCTTGTGATCTATTCCCCCTTTATCCCTCCATCCTCCCCTAATCCTCCTAGTATTTCTACTCTCATTGTTGTCTATCTGGGGGGTTGTCTATCCTAGATTCACTGTGTTGTGGGTTCTTGTCTGTAGTGGTGTGTAAGGTACGATTGAGGTCATGATAGTGGGGGGAAGGAAGCACCAAAGAACTAGAGGAAAGTTGTGTGTTTCATTGGTGGTATACTGCACCATGACTGACTCATCTCTTCCCTGTGATCCCTTTGTAGGGGGATGTCCAATTGTCTACAGATGGACCTTGGGTCTCCATACCATGCGCCCTCCCTGCTACCCACCAGTCACCTAGGGTATGATTTTGTTCTGGGTCTTAGATAGCTGGTACCTGATCCCATTGACACCTCATGATCATACAGGCTGGTGTACTTCTTCCATCTGGGATTTGTTGCTTCTCAGCTAGATGGCTGCTTGTTTATCTTCAAGCCTTTAAGATCCTAGATGCTGTATCTTTTGATAACTGGGCACCATCAGCTTTCTTCACCACATTTACTTATGCACTCATTTTGTATTCAGCGATCGTGTTGGGAAGTTGAGTATCACAGAATGCTGGATTGTTAAAACAAAGTGTTCTTTTGTTGAGTACTTGAGTAGAGGCTCAATGTCCATCTGTGACCTTAATTCTTAGCATACAGATATGACTACATAATTCTATTCCCCTCTCGTTGTATATATATACACATATGTACATGCCTGTATTGAAACCTCTATAAATGTCCTTTGCCTCCTGGTTCTTTCCTCTGTTTCCTTTTACTTTCCTCGTGTCTCACCATCATGTTCCGCCATCATTCAGGTTTAATAATTCCTCACTGTTACGTTGCCCTGGATTAAGTCCCACTAGGCATCCTACACCCTTCTCTTCATTGATTTTAGTTCACTTGTTGTTCCCTTGTTGCTGGGTTGGTTTCCCCACTTCCTCTCTTCCACCTCCCCTTCTTCTGTATCCATTGGTCCTGTTCTTTTATCCCACCTATCTTATCTAGATAGACATGCAGATACATTAATAAGCACAAAAACCAGGCAAAGCCAAGTAAAATGACAAAGGAAGTCAAGACCAATAAAACAATAACAACAACAAAAATAAAGAAATAAAGCCACTGACAAAAATGGAAAGGCCTATAAATAGTTCAATATCTGTTTGTTGGCCTTTACGAGTTTTCCAGTCAAGTCTTATGGGGTACTGCACTCTGTCTCCAACGTCTATTTTTGGTATTCCTGGGGGATTTCATCACTTTGCTCCACTTGCTGTTCTGTTGCATGCCCTCAGTGTTTTGCCCAGCGTGATGGGGTCAGATTGTGAACAGTTCCCGTACGGTGTCTCCAGTGTTGTAACCCACAGTGATATAGTTTAATGAGGGACTTGGTGTCTCGTGCTGGGGCTGGCCTGATGGTTCCCTCTGTGCCTTGTCTGCTCTGAGCAGGAACATCATCCTCGGGGCGTGGTGGGCCAGGATGTCCTCCCCTCCCTCTCCATCCCTATTTGTTGCTCCCATGTGCTCCAATCAGACAGGCCCCTCTCCCCAGGCTGTAGCCCCAGTGCTGTCCTCTGAAGAGCATTCTTCTGAGGTGGAGAGGAGGTGTCCACATAGTTGGGATTGGGGCTGGCCCTGCAGACCTCTCTATTGGTTCCCTGGTACATCCCGGTATGTTGTATTCATGCCTTGGCAAATTGGGTTGAAGCCTGGTGTCTCTTTCCCTCTCCTGTGGAGATATAAACAATACCCTCTCCTTGCATGGGTGAGTGCCCTGTTCCCCAGATCCATGGCATTTTCTTATCTTTCTTGACATTAGAAACATTTTTATTCTATTCACTCTCCTACTTTAATCACCTCTATTTGCCTCATTGTCTTATGGCAAAAATTGTCCACTCCCTAAACAATGAAAAAGTCTTCACAAAATTAAATTGTATTTTCTTAAAACAATCATTAAAACATTCTAGCGCTTCAGACTGATATAAAGACAAGAGCTTGGAAATTGAAAGGAGAGAACATATAAATAAAATGAGTGGTTTTTACTTAATATTTATTGTTTCATTATATGAAATCAAGATTAACCAAAACAAGCTACACTTTTACCAGTGTATTCTTTCATTGGATAATTGAATATACTTCATTTGAAATGTTTAGAAATCAAAGAAATATTATTATGTAGGTGAAATAAATTTTATACATAACTTTTAGAAGCATGCAACCCTGGAGGAAAGATGAAAATATCAAAGATAACTAACAATCTATATGGTATCATAACAAAATATACATGGATAACTTTTCCCCTAGAAGAAAGCTGATGGTGCCTGCTATCAAAGGATATAGCGTCTGGGGTCTTAAAGGCGTGAAGATAAATAAGTGGTCAACTAGCTCAGAAGCAACAAAGCCCACATGGAAGAAGCACAACAGCATGTGTGACCACGAGCTGTCGAAGGGATCAGGTATCAAGGATCAAAGAACAAAAAATATCATTGTAAAGGTGGATGAGTGCAGAGTGGAAACTCAAAGCCCATCGGTAGGCAACTGGACACCCCCTTACTGGATGGTTGTGGGGAGGAGATGAGCCAATCAGGGTGCAGGGTAGCAATGATGAAACATAGAACTTTCCTCTAGTTCTTAAATGCTCCCCCCCACCATCATGATCCTAATTCTACCTTACAAATCTGGCTAGACCAGAGGATGTACATTGGTACAGATAGCAAATGGAAACACAGGGAATCCAGGACAGATGACTCCTTTAGGACCAGTGGTGAGAGGGGTGATGCGGAGGGTGAAGGGAATGTGGGGTAGAAAGGGGGAACCAATTACAAGAATCTAAGTATTGCCTCCTCCCTGGGGGATGGACAGCAGAGAAAAGGGCTGGGCGAGACGTCAGACTGTGTAACTTATGACAAAACTATAATAAGATATGAATTATGAAGGGCTCATGAGGGAGGGAAGAGTGGGAAGGGAGGGGGAAAATGAGGAGCTGATATTAAGGGCTAAAGTAGAAGGCAAATGTTTTAAGAATGATGAGGGCAAGAAATGTGCATATGTGCTTGACACAATGGATGGATGGATGGATGGATTGTGATAAGAATTGTACGAGCCCCCAATAAAATAATTTTTTTTTTAAAAAGAGTGAAAGATATACAAAAACTAAGTCACTAAGTTCTCCAAGACTCAATCATTACAGGATAAGAATCATCTCCCATAGAATGGCTGGTGGATTTGAACTAAGAATTTCCAGCTAGTTAACACCTCTGTGATTAACCTACTGTGCCAGCAGTGCTCCTTAATTGAAAAACAAAATTCCATCAATTCTGGTTTGTAGTAACTGGACAGGAGAGAGGATGGCCCTGTGCATTTTCAAGCCTGTAATATTTATAGAAGCAAACTGCCATGCCTTTATCACACTTTGCTTTTGGTGTGTTTGATTCACTGACCTTCTCATTAACAGCCCTGTTTTTAACCACTGCACCACCAGGATTCCTTATAAGGTTTAATTACATGCTATCATTTCAAGCAACGATGTAAAATATTTGATTAATAATTGTACTTAAGGCTGATGACACTCTAATTTTCTGACCTTTCAGAAAAACTACTATTTGAACACTGATCTCGGAGATTTTATCTGAGCATGCATCATTCATCTTTTTCCTATTTGATTTTTTAAGTACATGTAGCAAATAAATCTGTAGGTGATGAAAGCTGATGTTATAGTAAAGCACTTACGCACATCCACTTGTCAAGGGGTTAAATGTACATTTTAAAAATAGGAAAACTGCATTCCCATTTCTTCTGCAGAATACTATTATAGTGACATTAAAAAAATCATGCTGGTTTCTTTACCTAAAATGCTTTTAGAATAACTGAAAACATCAATAGAGGGCAGTAACAAGCTGTTCTGAAAACCTTTTCATTTATTTGCTTGTGGCAAGGGAATCTAACTGAGAAGGCAGTGTTTTGCAGCTGTATACATTTATTGATGTGATATTGGGAAAGAAATTATTTCAAAAGCATCTACATTGTCCTTGCACAGAAAGATGAACGAATAAGCCTAACCTATTAAAATGTGACTTATATTCCCTGTGCCCAGCATTATTTACTAGCTCTACGTATTCTTTTACTAAGACACCTGAGTTTTTCTGAGGCTCTTTCACATGAAATATACTTATAGCCCTCTTTGCTGAAAACTAAGCTGATATTCTCATTTCAAAATAAAATGGATTAACACAGCCAACTCTTGGTGATCTCTATTGATCAAACTATGTGGGAATATTCTTATATAAGAATTTTCTATAAATTATAATTAGAGTTAGAATCCTTCTTCTGTATACCTATCAACTGCCTCAGTATCTATTGTTTCACCCGTAGCACAATAGTAGAAAGTCACTATCTGATGATTGTAAAAGTTAGTGACATACATCTGGCAGTAATGAATGCCTAGGTTTGAAGTGAGAATAATACTGGCCATGAAGGTTAATGTTACATGTCAAATTGTCTCGATCATGATTCTCAGTGGCTTGACAGTTACATACCTGTAAGGAGAACAAAATGTGGGCCATGGGATGCAGAGTGTAATCTTCTCTGGCTACCCAATGGGCAGAAGGAGAATCACCATCACCATCATTGGCCCCTTGGCCCGTTCCATGCTGCTGTAATCAGATATGCCTCACCCGCAAACCTTCCTCCCAAGTCGACCCCAGCCACTTCTCCCACAACATTCTCTAGCCTTTCTGCTTCATTTGACACTTCACTGCAATGACCACACAGAACTCACAGACAATACTCATCACTATGGGTTTTACTCAGTACGTTAACAAGTTGATGATGTTCAGGTGTCTTGAGCACCTTATGACAATTCCAAAGACAGTGCATAGGAATCAGTTGGCCTGTGCACCAAGCTAGCGGCTACTGAGCCTTTAAGCTTCACACAGTGACTAAATCAGCTTCTTTCACGTGCATAACACACTCTTTAGGCCAGACAATCATTTAACCAATGTATTCCAATGGGCATTCACACTTATAAATAGCAAGTCAAGAAAAATAGCCAAGACTTACCAGCAAGAGTGAGGGAAGATGGGAGAGTTCTGGACTATTTCAGTGGTCAGAAGGTCTACCCCTCCGGACTCTTAGATGGATATTTATACAATTTGGAGGGGGGTGGGGCTGTAGCTATAAGTGTGCTCATAGGTGTTCAGTCTGCTAAAGGGTTGTGACCTCACGTGTTTAGCCTGATAGCCTTGGATTCTGGCCAGTTTAGGTTTCCGTCTTGTCAGCCATTTTGTTGCTTACATCTTTATTCTTGGTGGCCATCTTGTCAGCCTTTTAATTGTCCATGGTTACTCCATTTTGTATGCTCTGTTCATCAGGATACAGTAATTTTTACAGGATAGCCTTATCAGCCATGTCTGCAGGCAAGTCTTTCTCTGGTCATTGGTCTACCAGTTCTTGGTTGCTGTCCTGCTCACGCAATGTTGCAAAGCTCTTTTGGGGCTTCTAATAAATGCCCCCAAAGCACACCTTTCTGTTATATCTCGGGCCCAGAGAACTCAGCTATACTCATTCTGTGAGTTAAAAAAATTTTAGCTCCTCCAATCAAATGCCTGGAGGCACCATACATTCCACAAGCCAGCCTCCTTCCTGTGTTTACTTACTCTGTGGGCTGGGAAGCCCCACTGCTTTGCCTCATGATCTGCCTTCTGGTTCTGCTGCTGCTGCTCAGTGGCTGCTCCCTTGCTGTCACAGCTATCTTCTGGATCAAAGAAGTTCCATGTGCAGGGATGGCCCATTTTCTGTCCAACAGGATGGCTGGAAAAAATAATTCCCTGCCATTCTATCAATTCAGACTCATAGTGACCCTATAGGACAGAGTAGAACTGCCTCTGGAAATTTCCCAGTCTGCAACTCTGTATGGGAGTGCTTTACATACTTTGGACATGTAAAGTCCAGGGTCAGTGAAGAAGAGGAAAGTCCTCAAGGATATGCAGCCACAGTGGCTGCAACAATGGGCTCAAGTACCAAAACAACGGTGAGGAAGGCAAATAACTGGACAGTGTTTCATCCTATTGTGCATAAGGTCGCTATGGGTCAGAACCAATTTGATGGCATCTAACAACAACAAATTCAACAAGCAAAAAATCTCTGTTGGTGCAGCAGGTTAAGCATTAGAATGCTAACCACAAGGTAGATGGTGAAAATTCACCCATTGTCCCATCATTCTAAGATGATGTTTTCTGCTTCCATAAAGATGTATCCTCTCTAAAATCCTATCGAGCAACTTACTCTGTACTATAAGTCCAAATAAACAATATGGCAGTGTGTGAGGTTGGATTCAACAAGACGTAATAGTTGAGGAAGTCTCACGAATGAAAAAGAGGAAGGAACAGCAATCAAAAATACATGGATGCCCAACATTGTTTTCTCCAAACAAATGAATACGTTTTATCTATTTTTAAGTAGCAAATATTAGTTGAAGACAAAATGATGAACATTATCAATTATTTATACCAGTATATGCTGTAAGTTTAAATCATCTGAGAAATATCCTCCACTCCCACCCCCCGTGCAGTAAAGAAGCATATATATATAAAAAATATGAGGGTGTAATAGAGTACTGATGCATCACACAGTACACCTCTGATCCCTTGGCTTCCCCACACCCCACTACCATGACCCCAGGGCTGCTCCCCACTCTGGACTAGACAGGAACATGTGCATAGGTATAGGCAAGAAAAAAAAACCCAGGACACATGGAACCCAGGAAGAGGAATGAGAATATTGATACAAAAGGGGAGGCAGGTCGGGGGGAGGTAGAAAGGTGGGGAGGAAGGGGTACCAATCACAATGAATGGCACAAAGCCACACACCCCCATCCTGGGGGAAGAACAACAGAAACCAGAGGGGAAGGGAGACAGTGGTTGGTGTGAGTTATGAAAATAATAACAATCTGTAATCTATCAAGGGGCCATGTGGTAGGTGGGGGAGGAAAAACAGGAGCTCATTCCAAGGGCTCAATGGAAAGTAAATGTCTAGAAAAGAATGATGGCAATATATGTACAAATATGTCAGATATAACTGATGTATGGATTGTAATAAGAGTTGTAAGAGCCCCTAATAAAATGGACTAAATAAAAAATAATAAAAACCTTATGGGCTGATGGGAGGTAACAGAGAAAAATAAGTATTAATGCAGAAAAAGCTGACTTAGAAGAGAGAATTATTCTGTGATATGCCTGTTAATACTTGTGAATTTTGCCAAATTAAGATCCTGGAGCCAAGGTACAGCTATGAAATATATAATGGTATATATTTGAAATCTTAAATGCTAGATAATCCTCAATATTTATTAAACTAAAAAATATTTGTGGATAGAATACAAACATGCATAAGGAGATATTAATAAGTCACGGTTAGTATCCAAAATGAACTCTGATTCTCTTGATGGAAATAGACATTAAAAGAGATAACAATAAGAAAGCTCAATATGTTAAATATGGATGAAACTTGGAGGTGCAATGGATATAGATAGATAGATAGATAGATAGATAGATAGATAGATAGATACAACACGAAGAAATAAACAGTTAATTAGTCCACAGAGGAGTGTAGAGGGCTCAGTCCAACTCACTTCCTTGAGACAGTTAATACACTGGCAGTCCTTCAACTCAAGAGGGCTGCTGGGTGCAAGTCAAGGAAGCAGACAGCTGCTTCTTCTGTAGAGCAATACAGCTAGTCCGGTCACGGGCAGCAAATATCCGAGCAGGTTACCAACAGTCAGCCAGAGGACAGGGTCCGAAAGGAACCTCAAATTAGAGCGACACAGTTCATAGGTTGAATGTTCCACAGGTAGCATAGCTCACAGGTTGAGGCAGAGAACTACCGTGTTTCCCCAAAAGTAAGACATCCCCCGAAAATAAGACGTACTTACAGTTTTGCCTCTCACTGAAATATAAGGCATCCCCCCAAAATAAGACCTCCCCAAACATAAGGCCTCCCCGATAATAAGGCTCCCTGAAGCTACCATAACTCTGGACTCTGTTGGCCACAGCGCAGTTGGAGGAGACAGGAAGTGTGAGTATATGTACCATAGATTATGAGTAAATGTACCATAGATTGTTGTACATGGAAATAATGGTAGGAACAAGAAATTCTTGATACTGTAAGATTCAGTTTGTCTGGTTATGCTCGTTTGTGATGACAACTACTACCATACTGTATATAGATAATAAATTTCCTTTTTTGTTGTTCAACAATAAATGTGCACCGTATTCTTCTTCATGGAAAAATAAGATA
The DNA here is from genome assembly GCF_000313985.2 of Echinops telfairi. Taxonomy (NCBI): domain Eukaryota; kingdom Metazoa; phylum Chordata; class Mammalia; order Afrosoricida; family Tenrecidae; genus Echinops; species Echinops telfairi. Next base: position 2,650,625 of record NW_022103903.1, read on the forward strand.
TCCCCTGAAAATAAGACCTAGCGCATCTTTGGGAGCAAAATTTAATATAAGACACTGTCTTATTTTGGGGGAAACAGGGTAGCTAAGGCAGCCGCACACTGGTCCGATCATCAGAAAACAAGAGACAGAAAGGCAAGGCTCGCCAAGACATTTATCTCTTTGCCCTTCAATTAAATTGCCACCTTATTAATCCCACATATGTTTATTGGCCAGGTTGGCACAATAATTATACCTATCAAAGGTGCCCACACGTGTACTTATAGAAAGCGTGGTAATTACTGGTAGTTTTAAATTTTTGAATGGACTTTCACAGCTGGCAATGGAAACTTTAATGCCCAATATAAATTATTCATTACCACCCCCACCCCCTAATGGCACCCAGAACATAAACCATATGCTTTTGCATACTTGGCATCCACATGAAAGGTTGCCAGTTCAAGATACCAAGTGCCTTAACAGTGTAAAGAACTGGCAATTCAAGTCCTTAACATTATCGGCTTCAGAAACCGACGGGGCCATTTCTACTCTGTCATATAGAATGTCTATGAGTGAAAAAAAAATGGATTCACAAACAAATAACAAAAACATGCGAAATATAATGAAGCACAAAGGCCAAAAAACACACTCAGTGTCATTGAGTTCATTCTGATTTACAGCACCTCCCTGGAGGGAGTAGACCTGCCGTTGAGAGTTTCCAAGGATGTACGTCGTTACTGAAGCATGGCTTCTAATCCATCTCCCAGTTATGAACTGTGGTTTGTAGTCCAGGGCTTAATTCATTAGGTCACCAGGGCTCATTCATGTAGCACAAAGAAGTGAGAAATTTATTCTTCCTGGAAGAGCTAGATACATTTTAGGAAGTTACCTTTGAGTTTAGAGAGTAGGTGATATATAGGGGTACATTACATAAACCACTGATATGAGCACTATGTAGAACACTGGGCTCAGGAAAGAAAGCATCAAGCATTTTTTGGCACATGATAGGATGTGGCCATTTGGGTTGGTAATAGTACTTATCATTTGTAAGAAACAGATAACTAATTTTGAGGTGCAGTGGGAAATATTTATAAATGATTATTGCTTCGCTCTATCCTACGGAAAATGCATAGCACACACACCCCCACCCCCAACGCCACCACACACAAACACACACACAAAGAGTAGACAGAGACTAGTAAGACAAAAATTAAATGTTGAGATGTTTAAGCAATTCACACTAATGAGAAAAAGGCAGACTTGCGGCATGCTGAGTACACATCCACTAATTGGCAGGTGGATCCTTCAAACCCAGCAGCTGTTTCAAGGGGGAAAGATTCTCAACCCCAAAAACTCTGTGGAAAGTTGTCCTGAGCTGGAATCTCCTCTGTGACGGTGGGAAAGATCATAAGATTCTGAAAACTATTAGCGGTGGTAAATACAGAAATAAACCAGGTGGTCCAGATTCCAAGTAGAATGCAAGCCCATTCACCCATCTGGCAATTTCTAAATCTCCAGGGAGATGAGTTCCTCCCAAGTTTAATTACAGGGAATGTGGACGGCTCCTGAAAAATATATCGTCCATGTTAATTATTGAGATTCAGAGAGGTGCAGTTATGTCTACTAAACTGCTGAGAGGAATGAAAAAATTTATATGCAGGAAGGTATAAAAACCTCAAGCAAAGTAATGTATTGTAGAACAAAACAACAAAGAAAGAAAGCCACACGACTATAACAAGCGATTTGTCACTTTCCAGCTCTACTGCAGTCTGGTTTATCTCTGAGTCCTGCACAGAAAAGCAAGTGATCTTGGTGGTGATAGGAGCATTCGGAAAAATGGACATTTTATTTGTTTAAAACAAACCAAGGTTAGATCCACCGGTGCTCTCAGCTACAGCAACGGAAAGAGAAGTGTTCTCTTTTAATTTTAGAATAGGCTAAAGCACGGGCTAGCACCTTGAAAGCTGTGGGGATATTGTTATTTATACCTGCAAAAGGCAGTGACATTTCGTGGGTAATGGATTCCTGGTATAGATTGTTGTGCCCCAGAGGGTCCCCCGACTGCAGTCTTTCAGAAAACCCTTGTATGCAAAGAACCAGCTGTCATTCCAGCACACACTCTTCACCACCAGGTGTCTGGTGGGAGAAGGAGATGCCCAGCATGGGGAAAGGCTGAAGTCTCAGTCAAGAAATGATATCAGCCACTTCCCAGTCAGCTACCTCTGACTTAAAGGGCATTGAGAGGTACAATCCAAGTATGTGTTCAGAAGGAGAAGTGGAATATTTATATTGATGAGCAGGGTTGGTGATGATCACGGGAATTATAAATATAGAGGTTATAAACAAATTTCCAGTGTTGCCTCAAAGGAGACTAGAGAGCAATGGATACTTTATACAAGCCTTTTTTAAAAAAAATAAAATGCAGCTTTTTAGAAGAACTGTTAAGTAGTTTGTACTGATACAGCAAACTTAAACTCTGCCCCACCCCATGGATAGGCATTTTTTTTTCCTTTTTCTTTAAATTATTTTATTGGGGGCTCACAAAACTCTATTTTTTTAATAGTTTTATTAGGGGCTCATACAAATCTTATCACAATCCATACATACATCAATTGTGTAAAGCACATTTGTACATTCATTTCCCTCATCATTCTCAAAACATTTGCTCTCCACTTAAGCCCTCCCTCCTCCCCCTCCCTCATGAGCCCTTGATAATTTATAAATTATTATTTTATCATATCTTGTCCTGTCCGATGTCTCCCTTCACCTACTTTTCTGTTGTCCATCCCCCAATGAGGAGGTCACATATAGATCCTTGTAATCAGTTCCCCCTTTCCAACCCACTCTCCCTCTACCCTCCCATTATCACCACTCACACCAATGGTCCTGAAGGGATCATCCACCCTGGATTCCCTGTGTTTCCCGTTCCTATCTGTACCACTGTACATCCTCTGCTCTAGCCAGACTTGCAAGGTAGAATATGAATCATGATAGTGGGGGTTGGGGGTGGGAGCATTTAGGAAGTAGAGGAAAGTTATATTTTTCATTGTTGCTGCATTGCACCCTGACTGGCTCGTCTCCTCTGCAAGGGGATCTCCTGTGGCCTACAAATGGGCTTTGGGTCTCCATTCTGCACTCCCCCACTCATACACTATGGTAAGATTTTTTGTTCTGATGGCACCATCAGCTTTCTTCACCACATTTGCTTATGCACCCATTTGTCTTCAGTGATCTTATCATGGAGGTGAGCACACAATGATATGATTCTATGTTCTTTGATGCCTGATAACTGATCCCTTCAGCACCTCGTGATCACACAGGCTGGTGTGTTCTTCCATGCGGGCTTTGTTGCTTCTGAACTAGATGGCTGTGTGTTTACCTTCAAGCTTTTAAGACACCAGATGCTATGTCTTTTGATAGCGGGACACCATCAGCTTTCTTCACCACATTTGCTTATTCACCCACTTTGTCTTCAGCGGTTGTGTCAGGAAAGTGAGCATCATAGAATGCCAATTTAATAGAAGGAAGTATTCTTGCATTGAGGGAGTACATGAGTCCACTGAGGTAAGCTTTAAAAAAAATGCAAAGGGAGCATAGGAAAAAAGCTACTGTTCCCAAACATTCCAGGGGTGAGGACCGGGTAGTAGGGCAGGGATCAGATCAAATGCAGGGTTGCACATGGTAGACAACTGGGGAGGAGGTGGGGAAAGGTTAAAAAAAACGATGATAATAAGGAAGAAATAGGTAGCGGGGGCATGGGGTGCTAACCCACCTAAGGGGAGGGTTTTGTTTATATCTCCACGGGGAAAGAGGGACCAGACTTCAACCCAGTGCTCCAAGGTGTGACTGCAACATGCTGGTGTGGAGTAGGAAACCAGTGGAGAGGTCTGGGGGGCCGGCCTCAGTTCCAAATACTAAGTGGACACCTGCCCCTCCCCCAGAAGATTTTATTTCAAAGGACGGCATTGAATCTGCAGCTCCAGAAGAGAGACATATCTGATTTGAGCACACGGGTGCAGATGAAGGGGGAGGAGCAGAGAGTGGAGCACATCCTGGCCCACCAGACCTTGAGGACGATGATCCCAATTACAGCAGCCAGTCCACAGAGAGGACCACATGGACAGCCCCACTATGAGACATGATGCCCCTCACTGACCCATCGCCCTATGGGAGACAGCGCCGGAAACACAGTGTGGGAATTGCGCCCGATCTGATACCGCCACACCGAGGCAAAGCACTGTGGGGCGTGCAGTGGAACAGCAAGGGAATGGAGCATCAAGGTCCCCAGGTAATGTTGAAGGTGGACTTTGGGGCCAGGGCATGGTGCCCCAACAGACTGGACTGGAAAACACACCTAAAGGGCAACAAACGATCCTTGAACTAACTACAAGCTTTTCTTTCTTGTTGTGTTTTGTTTTGTTCTTTATCAGTGGTTTGTTGTTGTTTTGTTGCTTGGTTTTGCTCTGGCTTGGTTTTGTGCATGTTATTATCTCTGCAGGTCGGTCTAAATAAGGCAGGCTGGATGAACAATCTGGAGGAGAGAACAATGGGACCAACAGTTCTGGGGACATGGGAGAGGGGGAGGTTGGGGGAAAGGTAGTGGTGTTAACAAACCCAGGGACAAGGGACCAGCAAGTGATCCAAATTTTTGGTGAGGTGGGTGTGGGAGGCCTGGTAGGGCATGGTCAAGGGTAATGTAACCAAGAGGAATTGCTGAAACCCTGGTTGGGACTGAGCATGATAGTGGGACAGGAAGAAAGTCAAGAGAAATAGAGGAAAGAGCTGGGAGGCAAAGGGCATTTATAGAGGTCTAGATAAAGACATGTACATATGCAAATATATTTATATATGAGGATGGGGAAATAGATCTATGTGCATATATTTATAAGTTTAATATTAAGGTAGCAGAAGGACATTGGGCCTCCACTCAAGTCCTCCCTCAATGCAAGAATACTTTCTTCTATTAAATAGGCCTTTTTTTCTTAGAGTTTTGAGGAATTATATAAGTTTCTTACAAAACTATCTAAATGGGCTATGAATAACAACGGAAGCCCAAAGTCCATTTGCAGAGGCCCCTTTAGAATTAAGTCTCCATTGAATTTCCTGGGACCATTGACCAGGGGAGCAAATGATCCTGCTCTCAGAGTGCATTGATGAAGTTGATAACTTCAGATATTAGTTAGGTTAAAATTTAATATCTTACCATTTGTTTTCCATTTTGACCCAATTTTAATTTGTTCCAATTTCTATTATCTTCTACTTCTTCTATTATCTTCTTCTCTTGGATTATTTTTGTGTTTTATTTTGCTGTTGTTTACATTTTTTGCTTGCTTTGCTTCATAGGAAATCCAGGACAGGTAAACCCATTGTGATAATAACTAGATTAAAAATCCATCCCTCAGGGGTATAGCAGGAATAGTTGGGGTGTAATTGGGAGATAATAATAGGTACAAGGGTGAGGAAAATATTCTAAATTTTATTGTGATCATGATTGCACAACTCTTTTAAAGATGTTTAAACTATGTTATATGTATGCAAATTATATGTCAATATATATATATTTAAACTTAAGGATCATGGGTTTTTTTTTTAATCTTTTAAAAAACTCATTTTTTTAAAACATTTTATTAGGGGTTCATACAACTCTTATGACAATCCATACACACATCAATTTTGTAAAGCGCATTTGTACTTCATTCCCAAAACATTTTCTCTCCACTTAAACCCCCGACATTAGTTCCTTATTTTTCGCCTCCCTCCCCTCTCCTCCTTCCCTCATGAGCCCTTGATAGTTTATACATTGGTATTTTGTCATATCTTGGCCCGTCTGACGTCTCCCCTCACCCCCTTTTCTGTTGTCCGTACCCCAGGGAGGAGGTCACATATAGTCCCTTGTAATAGGTTCCCTCCTTCCTACCCACTCTCCCTCCACCCTCCCTGTTTCGCCACTAACACCACTGGTCCTGGAGGGCTCATCCGCCCTGGATTCCCTGGATTTTCAGTTCCTATCTGTACCAGTG
>NW_022103903.1:2665842-2667530 GCF_000313985.2 Echinops telfairi
TGGTGTGTTGAAGTCACCCACTATAATTGTTGAAGCTGTGATTTCTTTTTTCATCTTTTGGAGTGTTTGATTGACATATTCCACGGGTCTCTCATTCGGGGAATATATGTTTACAATGCTTAGTAAACATTATCTTTTTATCTCTTTTTATGGTTTGCACTTTGAGGTCAATTTTATCCTAGATTAGGATTGTGACCCCTGCATCATGGGTTTTACTTGGTCTCTTTTGGGACAACATGGGGCAGAACTGACTCAATCGCAACTATTTTTTTACATATCATGAAAAAAGTATGCAATCATTGAAAATTACTAAGAAAACAGAATTTCATGACATTTTGAGAGAAAAATAGTCAACTATCAGATCTTTCATGCTACCTCACCCCAATTTTGCAAGAATATACGCACACTCAAGAGTTAGTAGGATTTTGATTCTCTATATTTTCTGTACTCATATTTTTTCCCAAAAAAATCAATAGTTTTATTTGCATACACTTCACGTGTCATACAAATTAATCATCCAATCATATGAAGATTTGTGCAAACATAACCACAATCAATTTCAGAATATTTTCTCTTCTTGTACTCATTGTTTTTAGCTTCCCATCCCCCCTCCCCGCACCTTCCCTTGCAATGCCCCTGGGTAATTATCAATCAAGTTTCTGTTTCTATAGATCTATGTATCTTGGATTTCATATCCAGAAAATCATGCAAAACACAAACAGGAAGCAAATAAGAAAACTACAAAACAACAACAACAATTACTAGACAAAACAAAAAAATCAATCAGAAAGAAAGCAGAAATATTAAAACCTGAAACAACTTTAAAATGGGTCAAAGGGGAGAGCAAATGACCAAATATTGTATTTTAGCCTAACTGTCTAATACAACTAAGAATAGAAATTCCATACAAACTAGCAATACCTTTGCTTGGCATACATCCTCCACCCTCCAAAAAAAAAAAATACAGCACATGAGCAAATGCGCGCTCTCCCATATTCACTGTAACACAGCTCACAAGATCAAGAAGCTGGAAACAACCCAAGTGCTCATCCTTATAAGAATGGATAAGGAATATCTGTTCATGAAACACTTCATGACATGTATGAACCTTAAAACAATTATGCTGTTGAGAGAAGGTCAAACATGATAGTGGGACAAGAGGAAAGTAAAAGGAAATAGAGGGAAAAAACTAGGAGGCAAAGGACATTTATAGAGGTCTAAATACAGGCATATACATGTAAATATATTTTTATATAATGATAGAGAAATAGATCTATGTACATAGATCTATTTGTTAAGTATTAAGGTAGCAGACAGACATTGAGCCTCTACTCCAGTACTCCCTCAATGCAAGAAAACTTTGTTCTAATAACCCAGCATACTCACCTTCCTGACACTATCACTGAAGACAAAATGGTGCATAAACAAATGTGGTGAAGAAGGCTGATGGTGCCCAGCTTTCAAAAGACATCGTGTCTGGGGTCTTACAGGCTTGAAGGTAAACAAGCAGCCATCTAGCTAAGAAGCAACAAAACTCACATGGAAGAAACAAACCAGCCTGGACTGACTCACTCTCTCTCACTCTCACTCACTCACTGACTCACTCACTCTCACTCACTCACACTCTCACTCTCACTCACTCACTGACTCACTCACTCTCTCACTCACTCACTCTCACTCTCTAAAAA
>NW_022103903.1:2667630-2684074 GCF_000313985.2 Echinops telfairi
AAAAAAAAAAAGAAACAAACAAACAAACCAGCCTGGCTGATGATGAGATATCAATGGGATTAGGTATCAGGCATCAAAGACCCAGAACAAAAATTTATATCGATTTGAAATGAGGGGGGGTCAGAGTGGAGACTCAAAGTCCATCTGTAGACAATTGGACATCCCCTCACAGCTAGTCAGGGTGCAATATAGCATGGATGAAACATACAATATTTGCTTTAGTTCTTTAATCCTTTCTCCCCACCCAGTCTAATGGCCCCAATTCTACCTTACAAATCCGGCTAGACCAGAGCATGTGCACTGGTACAGATAAGAGCTTGAAACACAGGGAATTCAGGACCAATAATGAGTAGTGATACCAGGAGGGTAGGGGGAAGATTAGGGGAAAGGGGGAACCGATCACAATGATCTACATATAACCACCACCACCACCTTCCCCGCCCAGGGGGACAAACAACAGAAAAGTAGGTGAAGGGAGACAGTGGTCAGTGTAAGACATGAGAAAAAATTATAAATTATTAAGCGTTCATGAGGGAGGGAGGGTGGGGAAGGTAGGAAAAAAAATGAGGGGCTGATACCAAGGGCTCAAGTAGAAAGAAAATATTTTGAAAATGATAGTGGCAGCATATGTACAAATGTCCTTGACACAATGGATAGATGTATGGCTTGTGATAAGAGCCCCCATTAAATTACTGAAAAAGATTAAACTGTGTCGTTAGTTGATCACAAAAGGACAAATATTTTATGAGTTCTCTACTATAAGAATAAACATCAAGACTAAGTCAGGCTTCTACTCTCAAATCATATGATCTTCTAATCTGGTCACACAGAAGAGATCACACCTCAGTTGAAGTCAGTCTCTCAAAATGGGGGAAGAGGGAGAAGACCATTCAGTTGCTGCTGTACAACATTTTGCTAAGGTTATCTCACATCAACAGAAACTCCAACAAGAGTGATAAGTGAAACTTACTGGATACTTGCTGTAGGGAAGGAAGTATATGTCTTATTGTACAGAAGCCCTTTGTACTTCTGTTGGTGGTTAAACCAGAGTATTAGGCAGAGTTGTCTAGAGAAACAAAACCAGGACACTTATGATCATATATATGTATAAGAGGATAGATTTATATAGCACGGAGAAATATAACAGCTACAGATGGCTCAGTTCAACTTACTTCCATGGAACAGTTAATATATTGGAAGTCCTTCAATTAACCAAGGCTGCAGGGTTCAAGGTCAAGGACACAGACAGCTGAGTCTACCATAGGACAATGCAGGCAGTCTGCCCATAGGCAGCAAACAGCAAGGTGGTCACCAACAGTCAGTATCTCAGGAGCTTAGTGAAGCAAAGTCAAGATGGGGTGTGGAACTCAAGCAAGTTAAGGATCCGCCAGCTTTGAGCTCAAGCTGAGACGACATTGAAGGAAGAATCTGTGCTTAGGCGCCCCATATCAAGAAACTCAGACTGGTCTAGTGTTACATTTTTTGCACCAGTATCCCACACCCTTAGTAACCATTCCCAGGGATATTCCCCAGGATTTGCTTGTACATATTAGAAATCTCAAACCAATCTTTATAAGTATAGCACACTTCTTCCTGAGTCATGATCTGAACCTCACCATTAGGAACTTTTTGAGACTTAGTTCTAGTTACAGGTCTAGAGGAAACAATGGGTGGTTGTTCAGGGGTGGGGTGGGGGGAGTTTCCTGGGGGCTCTTAGCAATATCTTGTAAGGCATCTCCCCCAGGTAATGCTGCAGATGCAACCCCACATGGCATTTCTGTTTGAACAGTTTGGCTAAGCTTCTCAAGTGTGAGTTGTTTTACTGATAATGAATTAATCCCCTCGGGTGGGAGGGGTGGATCTATTGACTGGGGTGGCTCAATTAACTCTAGGAGCTGAATACCCATCCGCCTCTTCTGGATCACCAGCCCATATGTTCCCATCCCATGTTTCAGGGTCCCAATTCTTTCCAATTAATGCCCTTATTTAATATCAGACACTGTTCTAGACCTGAAATTCAGGTGATGCTGTAATTCAGCTACTTGTATGATGAGACTTTGGATTTGGTTTTCGGCAATGTCAGCTCTATTACTAGAGGAGAGAAGACTCTTCGCTTTGTGTTCCTGTGGAAAAGCCACATGGAGTTGTGCTGATGGCAACCAGAACCTTGAAGCTGGAAGAGCCACATGGAGGCCCACGCCAGAGCTAAGATGCTGCCACATACACAGGATCCACAAGATTTTCCACCCACTGGCCTGTGATCTTCCTGAATTCAGTGTCATTGCATGTGCTGGGTGAGACTGAAGAGGAATTTATAGACTGGTATCAGACATATGGGCTAATATTGAATTTATAGGCTTGATCAAGATTGAGCTGGGAGGTTTTCAATTGCTCTTGCATATAAAGTCCTTTCTAATTCACATATGAGTGTCCCTAAATTCGTTTATCTAGTCAATCCAGACTAACACAACTGGGTAGTGCAATCTCCCATCATGAGCAAACAATTAACAATATTTATATAGACCTCAAGGGCAGTGTATACCCATCACTCTGTTCCTAATTGGATACTACTGTGTCATAGACAACTGGGATTTTAGATTCTGTCCTTTTAAGGCATACAACATCCTATGTAGGTCGCATAAGGATTTGATGTGGAGACCCCACTAAGGAAACTACACTTTACCTCAAACTCGTTTGTAGCAGATTTAAGAAATGGGCTCACACGTCATTGGATTTAAGGCTGAAATGCCCTAGTGTGAGAAGAAGCAGATGATTGTGGCCGCAAGGTAACAGAATAGTTGGTTGGACTTTGTTATGTATTTCTCGCTTTGAGTGCACCTAATAACTGGTGGCCTGTGACTACTACACGTTAACTATCTTAAAAATTGTTATAAAATCAATCTTGTTATCAAAAAAATCTAAATAAAATGCTAATTTCAGGAGCACAGCACACTGGAAAATACATTAGGAAGCAGAAAATTCCACATTCACTAGCTCAACAACTTTCAACTCCCAGGGTGACTTTTAGAAGTTTAATTGATAGATCCAAACCAAGATTTCCTTACTTCAACAATAAATATAATTTTCATCTTTTAAAATTGGAATTGTAGATAAAAATAAAATAAACATGTAAAGTGTCTACTGTATTTTAGTTGTCCAATAAATGGTGTGTGTTTTTTCTTTTTTTAACTTTTCTCATCCTTTTTTCCTGCCACAATTATAACCTTAAATTGACATGAGTTGCCTAAACAGTATTCTTACTATAGTCACTTAACACAAATTATGCCACTGGGCTTTTTATTTTTATAGTGCACACAAAAATTATTTATCTTAGAAAAATTATTTAGGCAGGGCAGGTAAGCACAGTAGAGGTCAAATGATCCATCTGTGTCACTAGAGACTGAGGTGGAAGCTTTCTTTTTTTGGGGGGGGGGTTTGTTTATTTATTTCTATTAATTATTTTATTCGTGGGCTCTTACAGATCATATAGGAATCCATATTTCAATTGTATAAACCACACTTGTACATATATTGCCATCATTATTTCTAAAACATATTCTTTCTACTTGAACCTTTGGTATCAGCTCCTCTTTTTTCCCCTCCCTCCCCCATTCTCCCACCTTCGTGAATCCTTGATCAATTATATATTATAATTGTTATTTGATATATTACACTACTTGTCTCCCTTCACCCACATTTCTTTTATTTGTCCCCCTGGGGGCAGGGTGCAGGTTATATTCCCAACCTGGTGAACAGTTCCCTCTTTCTACCCTCATAATATTGCCACTCCCACTACTGCTCCTGAGGGTTTTATCTGTCCTGAATTCCATGTGTCAAGCTCTCTTAACTGCACCAATGGATGTACTCCTGTCTAGCCAGATTTGTAAGGTAGAACTGGATCTTGATAGTTGGGAGGAGGAAACATTCAGGATCTAAAGGAATGCTGTATGTTTTGTCAGTGATATACTGCATCCTGGTTAAATTGTCCCTTCCTTGTGACCCTTCTGTGAGGGGTTGTCTAATTGTCTATGGATTGGCTTTGGATCTCCACTTGGACCCCTTTGTTCACATTGATATAATTGTTTGTTTTAGATCTTTTGATACCTGATCTCATTGAAATTTCATGATTACACAGGCTCGTGAACTTCCTCCATATGGGCTTTGTTGTTTCCCTGTTAGATGACCACTTGTTTAACTCAGGCTTATAAGACCCCAGATGCTATATCTTTTGATAGATGGGCACCATCAGTTTTCTTCACCACATTTGCTTATACACCTTTTTTGTCTTCAGCGATTGTGTGAGGAAGGTGAGTATCAAAGAGTTCCAGTTTATTAGAACAAAGTGTTCTTGAGTTTAGGGAGGCCTTGAGTAGAAACCCAAAGCCTGTCTGATAGCTTAATACTTAAATATAAATATGTATGTACATTGACCTATATCCCTATCACTATAAAATGATATATTTATATATATACATGCCTATAACTCTATAAATAGTTTTTGCTTTAGTGGTACTTATATAATCTGGTGTCAATTTGAGAGGATTATGAGTGAAGGGGTGGAGTCTGACCTGTCAATCCATATATAACCAATGAGGTCTCTGTGTGGGCCTGGCCTTCTCCTGAGAATTCTGGGAATTCCTGTATTTCTTCCTTGCAGTTGGGAGAGACTCTCTCTCCACTCACTCCCTTGGAGTCTCTCGACTGACAAGACTCACTCCCTGAAAGATGCTCTACTGACAAGACCCATGACAGTACACCCTGGGAGCTGAAGAAGCTACATGGACCTACCTCAGTGGCTCTCAACCTTCCAAATGCCACAACCCTTCAATACAGATCCTCATGTTGTGGTGACCCCCCTATGTGGGCATATCTGCATGTGGGCAGACCCACCTGGAGACGGATAGAGGAGCGGTGTCTTGGTTCCTAAGACCACTGGGAATGTGGTCTTAGGTGATCCCTGTGAAAGGGTTGTTCACCCCACAAAGGGGTAGTGGCCCACAGGTTGAGAACTGCTGACCTACCCTGACGTAACCAGACCTTTGGTGCCAGAGAAGCCATGTAGAGACCCCTACTAGCACTTAGATGCTTACAACTCCACTGGATCCACAAGATTTCCAACCCACTGGCCTGTGATCCTCCAGCATTCAGCATCATTACATGTATTTCATGAATCTAAAGAGGACTTTATAGATTGGTATTAGACATATGGGCTAATATTGAATTTATGGACCTGAATGTACTGGGCTGGGATGTTTTCTCAATATTCACTTGCTCTTCTATATAAACCTCTTTCTTATACACATATGAGTGTCTATGAATTTGTTTCTCTAGTCTACCCTGACTAACACAGCCTCCTAGTTATTTCCTCTATTTCTTGAGTTGAATATTTTTTTTTTATGTACATGGTGACCTGTGAATAGGGAAAGAATTCAGACAGGGGAAAATGCTTAAGCTGATTTATAGATATGATACCTTACTGAAATCCCAAATGAGCTCTTGGGACTATAATTCCCCCACTTGTCTGTCTGTTTTTCATACTGTGTGGCTTGTGTGTTGCTGTGATGATGAAGTTATGTCACTAGTATCTCAAAAGCAAGAATGGTCACCCAAAGAGAGCAGGCTGGAACTGAGCTTGCAGAAAAGAACACACTACAAAGAAAGAATCAGATGACAACTTTGGAAGGAATAGAAGCTGAAAACCTTATGCATAGAATCAAAGTATTGCCAGATACTGAAGGCCTAATGAATGGAAGGGGAAAATTGTCCCAGGTAGTACCAGAAGATGGGCCTCCTCGGGTTGGAAGGAATCCTAAATGTGACTGATGTGTGGCTGCGTTCACAAAGCAGAATCGATCATGGTGATATTAATGGAGTAAAACTGTGAGAGCAGAGCCTTCATGATGTTTATTTGCTGATGGGACACCACTCAAGGTGAAGAGAAATTGCGGCAAAAATCTACTAATAATCAGAACTTGGAATGTACCATAGTATGAAACCAGGAAAATTGGAAGTCATTAAAAATTAAATGGATTGCATAAAGATCCCTATCCTAGGCATTAGTGAGTTGAAATGGACTGTTATCAGCTATTTTTAAATGGAAAAATTATATAGCTTACTTTTCTGGAATGATACAACCACAAGGCATGACATTACACTCCATGTCAGAAAGGACATTTTAAAATCTATTCTGAAGTATGTGTCTGTGTAGGATTATATGTATACATTAACCTTCAAGGTAATCTAATCAATGCAACTATTATTCAAAAGTTTTCAACAACCAGGAAATTTAATGATGAAAATATTGAGGAATAATGCCAATGTTTTCAGCCTGAAATTGATCATATATGCAATGAAGATATTTTGATAATTATTGAAGATTAGAATGCAAAAGGTGGAAACAAAGAGGAGGAACAGTAGTTGTAAAACATGGTCTTGGTGATAGAAATGCAGCTGGAAATCCTATGATAGAATGTTGTTAAACCAACGACATATTCATAGCAAATTCATTTTTTCAATAACCAAAATAGCAACTACAGGCATGAAGATCTCCAAATGGAATACACAAAAATCAAATTGATTACATCTGTGGGATGAAGATGAATATCAGTAGCTAAACTGAGGCTGACGGTGGAAGAGTCAGTTACTGTTTGTTCATGGTGAAGCTGAAGAAAACAAGTCTACCTGAGCAAAAGTGCAACTGTCAATCTATGCCATCTGAATTTTGAAAGTGTGTCAAGAAAATATTTGTGCATTGAACCCTAAAAATTTGAAAACCTGATGCACTGTAGGAGGACATCAAGAACATCATTCATGTAGAAAGCAAAAGGTCATTGAAAAGACAGGAAAGAAAGAAAAGACCAAGATGGCTGACAGAAGAGACTGAAAATTTCTCTTAATCAAAGAGTAGCAAAAGCAAATGGAAGAAATCATGAAGTCAAAGAGCTGAATAGAAAATTTCAAAAGGCAGCTCAAGAAGACAAAGTAAAATATTACAATGAAATGTGCCAAAAACACAGAGTTGGAAAACCCAAAGGAAATAAGTGTCTCAACATATCTTAAACTGAAAGAACTCAAGGAAAAATTCAATCTCAAGTTGAAATGTTGAGAGATTCTGTGGGCAAAATATTTAGTTATTCAAGAAGCATCAAAAGAAGATGGAAATGATACTGTATCCCAAAGAACTGGTCAACATTTAACCATTTCAGGAGGTAGCATATGAGTAAGACCCAATGGTGCGCAAGGAGGAAGTGAAAGCAGAAATGAAAGTATTATTAAAAAGAAGTCTCCAGGAACTGATGAAGTACCAATCGAAATGTGTCAACCACTAATGAAGCACTGGAAACACGGAGTGCCAATGGCAGACAATTTGGAAGACAGCTACTTGGCCAACTGACTGGAAGAGATGCATACTCACTTGCACCCATTCCAAAGTAAGGTGCCCCAGCAGACTGATCAAATTCCAGATCAATATCATTACTGTCACATGCAAGTAGAATTTTGCTGAGGATCATATAACAATAGTTTAAGCAGTACATTGACGGGGAGCTGCCAAACATTCAGCATGGAGAAGACGGCATGGAACAAGGGATATCATTGCCGATGTCAGATGGATTTGGCACAATGCAGAGAATGCCAGAAAGATGTTTATTTGTGTTTTATTGACTATTCCAAGGCATTTCACTGTGTGGATCATAAAGAAAACAACTATGGATAGCCTGAATAAGAGTGGGAACTCTAGAATATGCCATTGTACTCATGGGAAATTTGTACTGCGATCAAGAGGCAGTTGTGCAAACAAAACAAGGAATCTCTCGTGGTTTAAAATCAGGAAAGATGTGCATCAGGGTTGCATGCTCTTATCATACTTGTTCAAACTGTATGCTGAGAAAAATCATCAGAGAAGCTGGATCACATGAAGAAGCGTGTGGCATTAGGATTGAAGGAAGGCTTATTAACCTGCCATGAGGAGATGGTCCAACCTTGCTTGCTGAAAGTGAAAGGACTTGAAATGATTGTTGATGAAGGTCAAGGATTTCAGCCTTCAGTATGGAAAATCAATGCATTTGTATACATTGACCATAAATAAGATCATAATATGTACAAGTGAACCAATAGGTAACGTGATAAATGGAGACAAGGTTTGAAGTTGTCAAGGATTTTGTCTTGCTTGGATCCACAATCAATGCCTATGGAAGCAGCAGTCAAGAGATCAAAGACCCACTGCATTGCTTAAATCTGTTACAAACGATTTTAGAGTGTTGAAAAGCAAGGGTGTTACTTTGAGGACTAAGTTTGCCTGACCCAAGCCATGGTATTTTAAATTGTTTCATATACATGTATGCATATGAATTAAATAAGGAAGACCAAAGAAGAATTTATATGTTTGAATTGTGGTGTTGACAAAGAATGTTGAATGCACTATGCATTGTTCAAAGGAAAAATGCATCTATCTTGCAAGAAGTATTATCAGTGTACTTATAGGTAAGGATGGCAAGACTTTTTCTCATGTACTTTGGACAAATTATCAGGAAAGACCAATCGCTAAAGGAGAATGGGACAGGACCAGGCAGTGTTTTATTCTATTGTGCTAGGGTTGCTATGGATTGGAACTGACTGGATCACACCTAGTAATAATCATAATATGAAACCAGGTAATGGTTGCCACTCTAGAAACCTCAATGGGAGTCTTCCCAATATAACCTAGATGCCTTACCAGAGTGATTCTCTCAATAATGTTAAGAACCTGATCCCCGTAACGAAGGTTGGCAAGCCAACCAGGAGAAAGAGGAGATGCTGGAAAGAGATCCTTTCCCAAAGAGGAAACAGATTGGCTCTTGCCACAGGCAGGGAGACAAGTATCTACCCAAATTCCTTTTAATTTTGAGTCTATTGTTTACCTCAGAGGAAGAAGTATGGGTACTGGGGATTTTCCTGTCTTTCTTCATTTTCTTTTAATATTACTTCTCTTTCTATTATCTTGTATGTGTTACCTAAGTCCTGGGTAGCTCAGGAGGTCCTCTTCCATAAATTTCAACTTCACAAGAAGAAGAGAGTTTAGAGAATTCAGACATCTTGGGGTGCAATTTAAATCTTTTATAAGGTTTGCGGGGGGATAATTTCTTTTGTATTTTGGCATAGGGAGAAGGGTTATAGGACTCACCTTGCTGGGGCTTAGATTTGATCATCTTGAGTTGTGCTTTCTAATCTCAAACATCTCCAGCAACACAGCCATCCCCTTTTTAAGCCTATTGAGTCTCTCTTGCTGATCTTTGACCTTGTCTTGAGAATGCTGTGCAGTTGTTAAGTTTCACAACATAGAATATCATGAAAGAACACAGGCTTTGAGATCTCTCTTTTTAATTTTCTTTTTAAAATCATTGTATTGGGGGCTCATACAACTCTTATCACAATCCATCCACCCATCCATTGTGTCAAGCACATTTGTGTATTTGTTGTCATCATCATTCTCAAAATATTTTCTTTCTATTTGAGTCCTTGGTATCAGCTCTTCGTTTTTCCCCTCCCTCCCCACAGCCCCCCTCCTTTAAGAACCCTTCATAATTTATAAATTATTATTATTTTGTCATGTCTTACTCTGTCCGACTTCTCCTTCACCCACATTTCTGTTGTCCATCCACCATGGAGGGGGTTATATGTAGATCCTTGTGATCGGTTTCCCCTTTCTACCCCACCTTCCCCTTCCCCTCCTGGTATTGCTACTCTCATCATTGGTCCTGAGGAGTTTATCTGCCCTGGATTCCCTGTGTTTCCAGTTCTTATCTGTATCAGAATACAATCTTTGCTCTAGCCATATTTGTAAGGTAGAATTGGGATCGTGATAATGGGGGTGTGGGGGGAGGCATTAAAGAACTAGAGGAAAGCTTTATGTTTCATCAGTGCCATACTGCACCTTGACTGGCTTGTCTCCTCCCCATGACCTTTCTCTAAGGGGATGTCCAGTCACCTACAGATGGGCTTTGGGTCTGCACTCCGCACTGCCCCCCTCATTCACAAAGATATGATTTTTTGTTCTTTGATGTCCTTTACCTGATCCCATCGACACCTTGTGATGACACAGGCCAGTGTCCTTCATTCATGTGGACTTCATTGTTTCTCAGTGAGATGGCCGCTTGTTTATCTTCAAGCCTTTAAGATCCCAGACTCTATATCTTTTGAAAACCAAGCACCATCAGCTTTCTTCACCATGTTTGCTTATACACCCGCTTTGCCTTCAGCGATCGTGTCAGGAAGGTAAGCATCATAGAATGCCAGTTTAACAGAACAAAGTGTTCTTGCATTGAGGGAGTACTTGAGTAGGGGCTCAATGTCTATCTGCTACCTTAATACTAAATCTATAAATATATACACATAGATCTATTCCCCCATCGTCATATATAAATATATTTACATATGTACATGCCTGTATTTAGAGCTCTATAAATGCCCTTTGTCTCCTAGTTCTTTCCTCTATTTCCTTTTACTTTCCTCTTGTCCCACTATCATGCTCAGCCTTCATTTTGTTTTCAGTGATTCCTCTCGGTTACATTGCCCTCAATTAAGCCCTACCAGGCCTCCTACATCCTCCTTGCCATTGATTTTGGATCATTTGTTGTTCCCTTGTCTGGGTTTTTTAACATCCACTTCCTTTCCCCCACCTCCCCCTCTCCCATGTCCCCCCCAGAACCATCAGCCTTGTTGTTTTTGCCTCCAGATTGTTTATCCCACCTTTCTTATCTAGAAAAACCTGCAGAGATAATAATATGCACACAAAAAAACAAGAGAGAGCAAAACAAAGCAGCAAAATAAAACATCAACAACAACAACAAACCAATGACAAAAAAAGAAAAGCCTGCAAATAGTTCAAAGCCTGTTTGTTGACCTTTAAGAGTGTTTTCTGGTCAAATCCAATGGCGTGCCATGCCCTGGCCCCAAAGTCTATTTTTGGTATTCTCTCTGCACTTCCTTGCTCTGCTCCCCTTGCAGTTCTGTGGCAGGCCCTTAGTATTTTGCCTCAGTGTGGTGGGGTCATATCGGGCCTGATTCCCACGCTGTGTCTCCAGTGTTGTCCCCCATAGGGGAGGTGTCTCTTATGGTATTCTATGATAGCAATTTATTCAGTGAGAATTTGAACTTAATCCCAAATGGCTCCTGTTTGGATTAAAGTTGTATATAAGTCAGTAGGTTGGGATTGTGAATCTTGTGTCCAAGGGTCAGAGACAATCAAGATCCCAGTGGTTGGGAAAAAACAGTAAGTTGTACAATCAATAGATATAAAATAATATTTTAAAATTTCTCATATAATTTTTATGAAACACTAGTGCTGATTTAATATCAGGAACCCTAGTGGCCTAGTGGTTATGCATTGGGCTGCTAACCACAAGGTGAGCAGTTCGAAACCATCGATCACTCCTCAGAAGACAGATGAAGTTTACTACCCCTATCAAAGAGTTACCATAGAAGAAACTCGTAGGGAGAGTTTTCCCTGTCCTACTGGGTCTCTGTAAGTTAACATCCAGTCAACGGCAGTGATCCTTTATGTTAACTACCTGCTCTGATATTTATGTAATTTCTTGTTTGTTCTAATAATTATCCATCCCACAAAAATTATCTATCCAGCATAATTTAGCCCTCTCAAAAAATGAGAAGATGATCAGTTTTTTAACTAACAATTTTAGGAATATTGAACATATGAAAATTAGTGGGTTGAAGCATCCATTAGCTCAAATGCTACCTTCCTCTATATACAAAATAGATATGGCATGTGGACCACAAAAGAATGAGGTTATCCCTGAATGAGTCAACCCTAATCTGATGGGTCAGTAGTTTAACTTCACAGCCCACTCAATCTATCTATATTTTTCTAGAACTACCAACAAGGCTGCCAAGTGGGATCCAGACACTTGTCCACCGGAAACTGAATGGGAGACATCAACTCATTTCACACAGGTCAGCAAACAGCAATCAAAGGCTAATGGCTTTCTGTCACCACCAACCTAGGTGAGGGGCAAAGGCTGACCCTGAGGTGAGAGGCTCTACATCTTATTACCTATTTCAGGAGCTATCTGACCCTCCACTGAAAAGCAATTTGCTGAGCGCTAACTTGAATGTACAACCTGATTTGTTGTTTTCCCTGCACTGCTGCCAAAAATGCCCACACGTTTCCAAAGGAGCAGGTCTGACGCACTAGCATCACTGTTCTGCAGGCTGAGGGAGTCGTGGTGAGAGTGCCCATGATGGGAAAAGTCAGTTTATGCTGTGCTAAGTGCTGCACCAACATTCAGCCATTGACAAAACTGTACATTTTACCTTATACATAAGGTATAACTTTCATGTGATTGCTAAGTGTAATATGTTGATCTCACTATCCTTGAGGAGATGCTGACTCATACTGATCCAGTAGGACAGAGTAGAACTGCCCTGTGGCTTGCCATGCCTACAACTCTTTATTGTAGCAGAGAGATTCATTGCTTGCCCTTGAAGCAGCTGGGGCTTTGGACCTGCTGACCTTGTCATTTGCAACACAATGTGTGACCCATTGTGCCACCAGGGCTATTTCTTTCCCTCCCTGTGTGCGTGTATGCATGTGCATATATGTATATTATAGTTAATTATACCTTATTGTAAATACAAAAATGATTTTCCAGGAAAACTTTTATATTCATTGATACCAGTGGTTAGAATGATGAGTGAAAAATAACACTACATCATTATAAAACTAAATCTGCATAAAGAAGAGTTACAATATCATCGCTACATGCTCCCTTGATGCAGTCTTGAGACCCTGGTGCGATCAGTATTTTCCAATTCTTGAAGAGTTGACTGAGTCCGCTTTCCAGCTACTCCCACAATCAGATTCTTACACTCCTGGGCCACTACACATCCAGTCATTTCAACTTTGGAGAAGGTACACAAGAAAAAAAGACAGCACGTAGGCCCTGCAGCCTACATAGCTGTTCACAATGTCCAGTCCCTAGGAAGCAGGTGAAAGCTACCTAACCATACCTTACTTGCTATGGATAAGCCCTCTCCAAGAATAAAACCTCCTCTACCTTCTCCTGGACACACTCCTCTATGTGGCCCCAACTCGCAGCAAAGTGTGCCACTCTGACTCTGAAACCTGTAAAACATCGGATTTCCCCTGACCTGACCTTATATATTTCATATCACACTCCATACCACATCCAGCAGAACGCGCAAGCAACCCCCAACTACCTGATCATAATAGGTTACTTAAAATATTTGATATTTATTAGTATACTATGACTTTATAAAATGTTTATTTTCTGAAGTTGTTTTCTCCAACTTGTTAGGGAAACTCGTGTTAATATTGTATCTGGGATTTAGGAAAACTTTGTCATAAACTTAATATAACTTCTGTCAAAATTCAAACTAAGATTCCTTATTGAATATACTCTGAAAGTAATTAAGCTTACACTTTATACACATTTCACTGATTCAATTCAGACTTGCAGTGACCAAGGCTTTGTAACTCAGTATGAGAACAGACAGCCTCATCTTTCCTCCTTGTAGCAGCTGGTGGGTTTCAAACACCGTCCATGAGGTTAGCAGTTCAATGCTTACTTCACATGACCACTAGGGGTCCCCTGAGTTACATTCAATTCACCCACAGTTTCAAAAATTTTGTCTTAATTCAGTTCATTCTTTTTCTTCAAGAGGATCATCTAAATCTTAGATTCCCAGAACTTGGATATGCCCCTATCAGCTGACTTATTATACTCTTCATCTATTATTTTCAGTTTCATTTCATTGTTGTCGTTCAGTCAATTTCCACTAATAGTGACATCTCAACACTGCATCTGTTTTGTGCTTCGGTATAACCTACAGAAACTCTGTTGGAATAGATTCCTCCCTGTGGGCCTCTGGAGGGAGACACAGTCCAAAGAGTGAATGCAGCATGCATCCTCTCCTGCTAACGCAGGTGCCTACAGACAGACTCGCACATTTATCTGAAATACAAGTTCAATGACAAAACGGCATTGCAAAGAGATCCTGAGGTCTTAAAAATATTTTTTTTAATTCTACTAAGCAAGAAATGTCAAATATTTCATTAGACATAAAATTACATTTCACTAACATAGATATTAATTAGATTATTTAAAAAATATTCTCAACTTCTCATAATGATTTATTGTATAAGATGATTCTCAGAAATCATACATCACATTGTACATCAAATAATAATCAGGAAAATTATATTTTCCAAATACCCTGTGTGCATTTGCTATTATATTCAAGGCTAGTCATTACTTCAAAACATCACATAAATGTTTTTAGAGATCTTTAAAATACTCATTAATATGGAAAAAACATCCTCTAATCTAAAGTTTTTAACTCTCCTGAACCACATTGTTTTGTTTAATATGCAAATCTAGTTTATATTCTAAAGTAACTTGCTTTGAGAACTATTTTAAAATAAAACTTTAAGAATGTTTTATTTTAAACTCATTTGAGCCTTAAAGAAAAAAATTAATCAAGTACAGAGACTCCCCCTATAACCTTCACCCAGTTCTACTAATGTTAAAATCTTACATAATCATAGTACATTTATCAAAATCAAGAAATTAACCTGGGTTGATACTATTAACTAAGCTACAGACCTTATTTGAATTTCATCAGATTTCCCCGTAGTGACATTCATCTACTCTAAGACCCTATCTTGGTTCATGCACTGCATTTAGCTTAGGTCTCCTTCAATATGTGAGAGTTCATCAGCCATTTTCTTGTCCTTGCTTCTCCCAGTTTTCTTTTAATAGGTAATGTATTTGTTTTCTGAAGCAACAAGATAGACATAAATTTTCACTGCTTTTCCATAGTTGTCACTCATCTTTTACTGATCTGTCAAGCATTTGGTTAAAAATGAAATCATCTATTACTCTGTTTAAATATGCAAGATTACAAAAATATTTAAGGTTATAGGTTATAAAAAGAATGCATAACCTAAAGACATACCATGTGCGGGTATGACTCAGTTCAGTTTTTAATTTCACTATCAGCATATCTGGTAGAATGATCATTGTCTCAGC
Organism: Echinops telfairi; assembly: GCF_000313985.2. Taxonomy (NCBI): domain Eukaryota; kingdom Metazoa; phylum Chordata; class Mammalia; order Afrosoricida; family Tenrecidae; genus Echinops; species Echinops telfairi. The sequence goes on from NW_022103903.1 coordinate 2,682,675, forward strand.
GAGTCGGTTCCAACTCATAACAACCGCAGAGACACAATGCCCCGCGTCATCCTGGCAATTTCTTGATTTTTTTATAACAGTGGTCTCATAAGATAGTTCCCTCAGCATAATGTCCTCCTGGTTCATCCATATTATAAGGTGTTTCCTACAGTCATCATGATTCTGTAACATTTCATAGGATGCCATTGTGTGCCTGTACCAAAGTTTATTCATCTCTCCTTCCCCTGACTGGCATAGCGGTAGTTTCCATTCATCGTCATTGTGAGCATTGCTGTGATGGACATGATTGTGCATTATGTGCTCATGCTGTGGCTTTTGCTTCTTCAGGGGTTTGCTCAGTAGTAGTTCTACGGGTTCACACCTCGTTTCTGTTCCCAGTTGCTTGAGGACGTGCCACAGTGCTTTCCACACTGGTTATATAGGAAGGTTCCAATGTCTCTGAAAGCTTTCTAGCATTTTAAAATTTTCATTTTCCTTGAACTTTGTGATCAATGCTGGGCTGAAGTGGAATCTGATCAGTGTATTGATTTATGTCTTTCTGATGGATAGAGATCCTGGGCAATTCTTCATATGTTTGCTGGCTGTCTGCATGTCTTATTTGATGCAATATTACTGTCCTCTGCCCATTTTTGAATTGGATTATTCATCTTTTTCTAATGGAGTGTTAAAATGTTCTATAGGCTTTAGATATTAGTGGTTTGTCTAATATTTCATTGACCATTTTCCCCCATCTCTGAGTTTTCTTTTTGCTCTTTGAATGAAGTCTTTTCAAGCAGGTAACGTTATTTTTATGAGGCCCACTAATCTATTTTGTCTTCATCCGTGTTTGTTTTCCTTATGTTTAAGCCTCTAAATTGTAATCTGAGAAGAAAGAAATATCTCAATGTTTTAAAATGTACTATAGCTTACTTTGGGACCTAATATATGGTTTGTTCTTAAGATGGTTACATGTGTGCTGGAAAACAATGTCTATGATGCTGTTGTGGGCTGCAATGTTCTGTATATGTCTAAGATGTCTAATTGGTTATTTTTTTTAAGTTCCTCTCTTTGATTGGTTTCTTTGTAGCTGCTCAGTCCTTCCTTGAGCGTGATGTTTTAAAGTCTCCTACTTTTGTTTTAGAGTTATCTAGCTCTCTCCTTGACTCTATAATAGTTTGATTAATGTATTATGAAGTTTTATCACTGGGTACATAGCAATTTATTAGGATTATGTCTTCTTGATAAATTTTCTCTTTACTCATTATATTATGCCCTTCTTTGTCTTTCCGGGTAGATTTTGCCTTGAAGTCTATGTTATCAGTGATAATATACACCTGTGTCTATACCTCTAGCCACAGCTCTGCTTCCCAGATCTTTCCTCTGTTTCCTTTTACCTTCCTCAGACCACCCCCCCATCCCCC
>NW_022103903.1:2684174-2690708 GCF_000313985.2 Echinops telfairi
GCAATCTCTACGTCCTCCTTGTGGTTGATTTTAATCCCCTAGTTGTTCTCCTGTCTCTGGGATTGTTTGCTCACCACTCTCTTCCCCTGTCTCCTCTACCCCTATGTCCCTCTGGTACCATCAATCCTGTTGCTTTCTTCTTGGGCTTGCTGCCCCTCCCCCCACCCCATGCCTATCATACATAGCTAGGCAAACAAACAATAACAGAGACAAAACAAAAAGAAAACAAAAGATTGCATAAACAGAGAAAATAAAATAAATAGCCAAAAAGCATACATAGTTTCTGGTTTGTCTGCTGACCTTTATGACTATCTCCTCAGTGGTCATGGGGGTTTCCTGGAACTGCCCCTCCTAGCCTGAAGTCTATTTGTGAGACTTCTCAGGAGCTTTGTGGCTTCACTTTGCTCGTGTTGCCGATTTGTTAGGTTTCCTTCTTAGTTTGCCCCGCTGTGAGGATTTCAAACTGGACTCACTCCCCACCGTGTGTCCCCAGTATTGTCCTCTGTTGCAGTATGCTCCACCAAGGGGTCATCATGTCTTGAGCTGCTGTCAGCCCTACAGGCCTCTCTTTGCCCTAGCAGCTTCAAACAGGGATGTCATCCTCAGGGCTTGTTGGGCCAATATGGGGTCTAGAACCTCACTCTCTCTTTTTCCTTCTGGGTTTGCTTCTGTGTGGGTGTGGCAGGCTGGCCCCTATCCCCAACCTGTAGGTTTAATAGGTTATTTGTTAGGCTAGTTTGTCTATTGGTGGGTGGGTGGGTGGGTGGGTGGGGGCACAGTGATATTCTTCTATGTATGAGAAAGAGCTTAATATCAAGAAATAATCTTATATCAAGAAGGCATAGCAGCCCAGTCCACGGATCTCATGCTAGCCAGAGTCCTCTTTAGACTCACATAACTATAGGCTGATAATCCAGAATGTGTGCAGGAAGATCATAGATAGGTGGGTACAGAGTATTGTTGACTCAATGTCAGTGGAAATACGACAGGGCACTAAGGGCTCTTAGAGTCAGACAGCCCACATTGGACCACCCCTCGATTGGCCTTTTACATGTAGAATCCCATTGCTTTCTTGATTTCTGCTAAGAAGTCAGACTTAAGTCTTGTTTATTCTCCTATAGGTAACTTTTTGCTTTCCTCAAACTTTAATATTGGAAAGCTATGTCCAGTACATGTATAATATTTTTTGTTTCTTTGTTTTGTTTTCTGAAAACAGCACAGGCACAGTCTGAGTAAGTAGAAACTAAAATGGGTATAGAGGAGGGATACCTTCTTACTTTTCTCCTGTAGAAAAGGCCACACCCTCTAAATAGACATCATCAGACTGTGACAGGAATAGTAGGTTGGACTCTACCTATGCACTTTCATACAAATTCAAAATGAGGTAAAATCTAAATACCATAGTTACGTTGTTATTTTTTTTCTTCCCAAATTGAAGACAGTCTATTCTCTCTTGAAATCACCTTTATTTCTTCTTGGTTTGAATGATTTGTATCGACACTATTGTCACTAGTACTTTGTAATTGTCTTCATTGTATATTGATTTCCTCTTTTCAGTTTGTAAGTTTGTTTAATTTTCCATACTTCTGGGTAATACTGTGTGTTTTGTTAGTTTCAGGTTGATATCTACTGTTGTTGATGATTTTCTGCCCAAATAATTTCTCCATAATATATTTTAATTACATTGGTCCTATTTTTATAACTTCATTTAATTTCTCTTCATGTGGAAATATCCTTATTTTCTCCTCATATTTTAGGAACAATTTTGCTCAATATAAGATTGTTGGTTGACAATTCTATCAGAGTCTGATATGTATCATACCATCACATTCTTGATTTATAAATATTTTGATATATATTGATATATATTATATATATCTTGATTTATATATATATATATATAAATATGATATATTTATATATATCATATCATCACATTCTTGATTTCTGCTAAGAAGTCAAAGTTTATTCTTATTTATTCTCCTGTAAGTAATTTTTTATTTTCCCCAAACTTTAATTTTGGAGAGATATGTTTGGTTATGATATGTATAATAAGTTTCCTTTTTCTGGGAACTATGAATCCTTCCAATAAATAGTCAAATCTAAGTGTGGTCTTGGGGGTCCTTATCAAAAATATGTACTTTTAAAGTATGGTAATAAATGTGGCAAATATGCAGTTGACAAAACAGATTATTATGAATTCAAGGTAAACAGGGTTTACAGTTAGTTCCTCGTGTAATTTTTTTCAGTGATATTATGAAAATTGTTAAACAACTGTGGGATTCTGCACATTAATTCAACAAAAAAATAAAGTTAAAGACTCTTTCCAGTATACACGTTATATTCTATTAATATAAATTAACATTAATATTACCTTTATTTGCAAAATTTATAACAAATAGAATCCAGTTCCCTTTTTATCTTGCTCCATAACCTGGATAATCCAAAGTAATTTTCTCTAATATCAAATGTTCTCATTTGAGTCTATACATCAAAATGTCTTAAAAATCCATATAGCATTTATTCTACACACACCAGCACCAGCACTACCAAAACAAAATGGAGTAGAGAGAATATGCTTATATATTCTCCCTACTTTATAAATAAAATAAAGGGAATTCAGAGAAGAAATTTGAAAGAAATACATAGTTAATGAGCTCTAGTGCTATGGCTTAATTTTAGATTCCAGTATTTCTATTTCAGCACATCATGTTACCTTTTGTAAGTCACTTTCATAGGAGGACAATGTAGTTTTAACTTTGAACATTGTGACAATTGAAAATTAGAAAAACAAAACAATGGCAGGATGTTGTATTTATTCTGTTGAGTGTTCTTTAGAATCTTAAAGATGGCAGTCGATTTGGAAAGTATATATTGAACTTGTTATTTCTTTGACATTGAGCTTAATAAAATGTGGAAAGTTAGGTTGCTACTTTCCAGAAAAGATTTACTCTTCAATAATGAAAAAACAATTGCACTAAACCAAACCCATTGTTGTCTAGTCTTTTAAAACTAATCGAGACCCTGGTGGACAGAGTAGAACTGCTCCACTGAGTTTCCAGGTGTAAATCTTTATGAAGCATATTGCCACATCTTTACATCATACAGCGAGTGATGGATTCAAACCACTGATGGTTTGGTTGGCAGATGAACTCTTTAATCACTGTACCATTAGGACATATTAAAAGAACGTGACATTAGGATCAGAGGATGGCACATTAACAACCTAATATATATATATATATATATATATATATATATGATGTAGCTATTCTTACTGAAATGGAGAAGAACTTGAAGCACACCCTACTGAAAGTCAAGATGTCAGCCTTCAGTATGGGTTAAAACTCAATGTAAAGAAAGGTAAAATTGTCACAATTGGGCCAATAGATAGCATCACAATAAATGAAGAAAAAAATATTTCATCTTGCTTGGATCCACAATCAATACTCATGGAAGCAGTAGTCAAGAAATCAAACAATGTAAATATATTTACATGTATACATGCCTGTATTTAGACCTCTATAAATGTCCTTTGCCTCCTGGTTCTTTCCTCTATTTCCTTTTACTTTCCTCTTGTCTCACTATCATATTCTGCTTTCATTCAGGTTTAGTAATTCCTAACTGCTACATTGCCCTTGATTAAGCCCAACTAGGCATCCTATGCTCTTCTCTCCATTGATTTTATTTCACTTGTTATTCCCTTGTCCCTGGGTTGGTCAGCCCACCCCTTCCTTTCTCCCACCTGCCCTTCTCCCATATCCCCCCAGAACCATAGGTCCCATTGTAGATCTATGTATGTTAAGAATTAAGATTGTAGATGGACATTGGGCCTTCATTCAAGTACTCCCTCAACACAAGAACACTTTGTTCTAATAATCTGGCATTCTGTGATGCTCACCTTCGCAACACGATCACTAAAGGAAAAATGGGTATGTAAGCAAATGTGGTGAAGAAAGCTGATGGTGCCTGGCTATCACAAGATATAGCATCTGGAGTCTTAAAGGCTTGAAGATAACAAATGGCCATCTAGCTGAGAAGCAACAAAGCTTATATGGAAGAAGCACACCAGCCTGGGTGATCATGAGGTATCAATGGGATGAGGTATCAGGCCTCTAAGACCCAGAACAAAATCATACCCAATGTGAATTTTGGTGGGGTGCGTGGAGTCGAGACCCAAAGCCCATTTGTACACAATTGGACATTCCCTCGCAGAAGGGTCACAAGCAAGAGATGAACCAGACAGGGTGCAGTATAGCACCGATGAAACACACAATTTCCTCTAGTTCTTTAATGCTTTCTTCCCCCCACTATCATGACCTCAATTCTCCTTTACAAATCTGATTAGACAAGAACATGCACAGTGCTACAGATAAGAGCCTGAAACACAGATATTCCAGGAGAGATAAACCCCTCAGAGTCAACAATGAAAATAGAGATACCAGGAGGATAAGGGAAAGGTGGGGGGAGAAAGGAGGTATCAATCACAAGGATCAACATATAACCCCCTTCCAGGGGGACCAACAACAGAAAAGTGAGTGAAATGTAACAGAGGATAATGTAAGACATGAAAATAATAATGTATAACTTATCAAGGTTTCATGAGGGCAGACAGGTGGAAGAAGGAGAGGGGGAAATGAGGAGCTAATAACAAGGGCCCAAGTAGAAAGAAAATGCTTTGAAAATGGTGGCAGCATGTGTATAAATGTGCTTGACACAATGGATGATTGTGTGGATTGTGATAAGAGATGTAAGAGCCCCTAATAAAAGTATTTAATTAAAAAAATCAAGCAATATATTGCACTTCATTAATGTACTACACAATACTGCTTTTAAGTGTTGAAATGCAATTACCATACATGCTTGAGTATAAGTCGATCTGAATATCAGCCCAGGCACCTAACTTTACCACAAAAACAGCATTAAAAATATGCTGAAAAACTCGACTTATACACGAGTATATATGGTATTTCATTTTGAGGACTAAAGTGAGCCTGAACTATGCCATTGTATTGTCAATGGCCTCAAATGCATGCTCAAGGTCGACATTGACAAAGGAAGGTTAAAGAAAAATAATGATACATTGATTTATAGGATTAGCACAGAATAATGACTGTCCCTTAGACTGTCAGAGAACAAATATGTCCTGAAAGAAGTACAGCCAGATAGCTCCTTAACAAGAGGTGGGGAGACTTCATCTCACATACATTGCACAGGTTATCAGGAGAGACCAGTTTCTAGAAAAGGACACCACGTGTGGTAAATTAGAGAGCCCATGAAAAAGAGGAAGGTTCTCAATGAGATGACTGACATAGTGGCTGCAAGAAGCTCAAACATAACACTGACGAGGATGGCATAGATGAGCCAGCATTTGGTTCTCTTGCTTATAAGGTCTCTGTCAAGAGGGTAATTATATTTAACATTTAGTCCATCTGGGCAACGCAGAACCAAACATAACTTGTATTTTGCTTTTGCCTGAATACCAGGGTGAATGTATTCAAACATGAAGATGATACTTAATGAAAACCAATTGGTTCTAAAATTTTCAATATATGTTATTTGAGTAAATGAAACATAAGAATAGGTGAATTGTTGAAATTTATGTAAGTACTGAGCAAAATTCAATAGTTATCCTTTTAATAATTTTGAAATAACTTGTACTGATGTTAAAGATTTCAGCCAAAACAATGTCTCATTGCACACCTGAGACACAAGACTTAGCCAAGTCTAAGAATTGGCTCTGTGTTGACCTTGAGGTGAGGGTAAAGGTAATAGCTTTTAGAAGTGTAATTAGGTGATCAGTAAAGTATTTAAATAACACACTTCTTGTATCATCCCTAATTATCTCATCAATTATATTTGGGTCATAATTTTCCACACCATTGCAAGCTAAAGTTTAGAGATGGTGATTCAATCTATGTGTTGTTGTTGTTTTAATCTTGCCAGTGCAAATAGTTTTGCCTTCAGAGGTGATTGTGTGAGCATATTCTATGATTTCATTGATACAAACTCAAAAAGAGAAAAAATCTACAAAGTAATAACTATTGTTAAAAGTCTAAATTTTGTATTGATAATATAAATAAAGTTCTGAGATAGGGAAAAGTGCATTAATCAGTTTTTATCACTGATTGCTTATGTGGTTTGGGGAAAATAATTTTTTTAATCATTTTATTAGGGGCTCATACAACTCTTATCACAATCCATACATACATCAATTTTGTAAAGCGCATTTGTATATTCATTGCCCTCAACATTCTCATAACTTTTCCACTCCACTTAAGACCCTGGTATTAGATCCTCATTTTCCCCTCCCTCCTCACTCCCCGCACCTTCATGAGTCCTTGATAATTTATAAATTGTTATTTTGTCATATCTTGCCCTGTCCGACGTCTCCCTTCACCAACTTTTCTGTTGTCTGTCCCCCAGGGAGGAGGTCACATATAGTTCCCTGTAATTGGTTCCCTCTTTCCAACCCATTCTCCCTCTACCCTCCCAGTATCGCCACTCATACCACTGGTCCTGAAGGGATCATCC
>NW_022103903.1:2691764-2695195 GCF_000313985.2 Echinops telfairi
GAACTGTTGGTCCCATTGTTTTCTCCTCCAGATTGTTCATCCAGCCTGTCCTATCCAGACAGACCTGTGGAGATAACAACATGCACAAAAACAAGACAGAGCAAACCCAAGCAACAATGTACAACAAAACAGCAACAAAAAATAATTTAATGTGTTATTTTTCTTCATTTGTTAATTTATATTCTATGAAATATTTTTATTTTAGCAAATTTTCAAGGAAAAGTAATGTTGGCAAGGACAAAATGAGGACAATGAGATAGTAATTGTCATTTAAAGAGTGTGAATTTTGGAAAACAAATATGAAGCACTTTAAGTATTGTCATTTAATAAAAGCAGTGTAAATAATTGTGTTAGTCCAGGTAGACTAGAGAACCAAATCCAAGGAGACTCATATGCATGTAAGAAAGAGTTTTATACACAAGAGCAATTGAATACTGAGAAAACATTCCAGCTCAGTCCAGATCAAGTCCATAAGTCTGATATTAGCCCAAATATCTGAAACCAATCTATAAATTCCTCTTCAGATTCACACAACACATGCAATAACTCCAAATGCAGGAAGATCACAGGCCAGTGGATGGAAAGTCTTGTGGATCCAGGGGTGGTAGAGGTATCTCAGTGCTGGCAAGGGTCTCCACTTGGCTCCTTTAGCTCCAGGGTTCTCCCATAGCTCTATGTGTCTTGTCTACAGGAATGTCTCCCAGGGACTGAGTCTGTGTCCTGGCTCCAGTGAGCTATTTATCTCCTTAGCACCTCCAAATGAGGACATCAAGCTGTGACCTGATTGACAGGCTAAACTCCACCCCTTCACTCTTAAAACTCAAATCAAAAACAGATTATGTAACTACCACAATAACTCATGCACATAAGCACTGCTTCATGAATTATAAATAATTTCTCTTATTTTAGATAGAAAATTTGGGGTGGAAGTTGTCATTCATCAATTATTTGATACATGAAAAGTACAGAAACTAGCTTTATACACTGGTTTAAAGAGGAAGTCAGATTTAGAGTAAATTGTCTTTCTCATGATAAGAAAAATGTTTATTAAAATGATAATTTTTAATCTATCACTACCTTTTTATTGTTAATGTAAATCATTTTGTCTACATTTTTACTGTCTCTTGCTTGGAAAAATAATCATTTTGCATACTCAAGTTTAAATAGGAATATTCTAACACAATTGTAATAGCAGATTTTCTCAAATTTCTTATGAGATGTTTCCAGTGACTGTAACCATTCTTAAATATTTACTGTGTACCTTATAAATGTAAGGTACTGGGAACTGTGAGGTTTTCAAACTTTATAGCTCAGCATGCTAAGATGCAGGGCAGATAGTCGCACCTAAGCACCTAAGCTTAGCGACATAGCAGCAGAATATGAAGTATGTTCCTCTTGGACAAAAGAGCCATTTAACTAAGGGCCCTTGGTGTGCGCTCTGAATCCAATCACCATCTGCATGGTAAAGACACGGCCCAGAGAATCCAACACACTTTATCTTCTCAGATCCAACTTTCTTTTCGCCTGAAAGCTTTTGGTTGGAGTTGAAAGCTAAAAAAACACTCCAGCTTATTTCCAAGTAGCATGAGAGGAATTATAACAATATTCAAAATATTTAAGTAACACATGCATATTTTATATACACATAGTAGAAGAAAATATGAATACAATTCCATTCTGTGCAACAAATTATAAAGAGGTGATTGTGAATACTTAAAACATATTACAATTTACATTTTTAATACATTATAATTGATATTTGTTCACAAGGATTTAAATTTATGCTTTCTGTATGTTTTTTAAACATCAAATGATAATGTATTTTTTTCACAAGAACCTCAAGTAAGTTGGACCTAAGCTTGTATTAAAAGAGTACATGATATTATGGCTTGTACTCTGGTTCAACAGTGTGAAAAATAAAAGTGCTAATAATAAAAGTTTAAAATTTGAATGACTATCAAAGGGAAGTATCAGAAACCTGTTGAAATTCATTTTAGATTGTTATACTTTAGCCATCATGAAAAGAATTACGAAAACAGCAGATATATTTAGTGTGATTAGCCTAATTACTAAGCTTTAGTAAGGACATTCTAACACTAATTCTACTTAACTATAAATTTTTTTCCCTTTTAAACTTGTTGATGTAATGCTTAATCTGGATTAATATAAAATGAAAGGGTTTTAATAGTTTGGAAAAAAGTAAATATTGTAGACAATAAAATTAAATTAAATTAAACTTTAAGTATTTAGATTGTCAATAGTTAATTGCAATTCAAAGAAAATATCATATTAGTAATTAGCAACACCACAGCTTTTTGAGATAATATGCAAGAAATAAATGTTAAGTAAAAAGTACAAAAAATCATATTATTATTCACTTTAATATAAACGTATTGTTTCAGATTATGATGTATGTATGTTATGGAATATTTAGCCAAAATAGGAAATTTATAAGAAAATAAACATGATTAAATTTAATTTTAAAATGCTTATTAATGGAAATATTTAAAATATAAAATCTCTCTTATTGCCCCGTAGACATATTTTTAAATTGGTCCATGCATTTACATCCTCCAATCCTAATTGCCTAGCAAACATTTCATGACATTTAAATGAATGTATTGTGACTGATTTTTGTAATACATACGTGCATCTTTTATAATGATTTTATTTGCATATTATCCTATGATACTATTGACAAAGTTATGGAGACAAAGTTTATGTGTTAACGAAACTGTGACTTATGATCAGTTTGTGGTAGACAAACGTGTAAGATTGCTTCCATTGATCACTCACCTCCTATTAACAACTGTTTGTGCTTTCCTGTCCTTGGACTAGTGCAGGCCTTAATTAACTGCTTCTAACTGAAAGAATAAAGGTAGAAGGGAGATGATGGCAATGGATGATGTTAGTTTTATAATTAAATAGTTTTTTAAAGAGTGTAAGTACTTTAATGTCGATCAAGTTAACCACTTTCTGTATTGTCATACCAGATGCCATGCTATGATGAGGTAAGTAGCCATATGTGGCAAGAAACGGAGTGAACTCCAACCAACGGTCCCCTAGAGACAGAAGTCCTTAATCTAAGAACTCAGGAGGAACTTAACCCAGCCAACCGCCATGTGCTCTTGTGTGTTAGGCGAGGTTCTCTAGAGAACAAAAACCAGTGATGCTTACAAGTGCACACATTAAAAAGAATTTTTTTAAAATAATAATTTTATTAGGGGCTCATACAACTCATCACAATCTGTACATATATCATCTGTGTCCAGCACTTTAGTACATATGTTGACTTCATCATTCTTACGACACCCACTTTCCACTTGAGCCCCTGGTTTCGGGTCATTTTTCTCTCTACCTCCCCGCTCCCCCAGAACCCCCGATAATTTATAATTTATTATTATTTTATCATATCTTACCCCATCCCACGT
>NW_022103903.1:2696363-2713574 GCF_000313985.2 Echinops telfairi
GTACATTGATCTATTTCCCCCTCATCTTATATAAATATATTTACATCTTTATATGCCTGTATTTACAACTCTATGAGTACCCTTTGCCTCCTAGTTCTTTCCTCTGTTTCTTTGTACTTTTCTCTTGTCCCACTATCATGTTCTGCCTTCATTTGTGTTTTAGGCATTCCTCGTGGTTATATTGCCCTTGATCCAGCCCTGCCTACAAGGCCTCCCGCACCCTCCTTGACATTGATTTTGGATCACTTGTTGTTCCCTTGTGCCTGTGCTTGTTAAAACCCTCTCCCTTCCTTCCCCCTCCCCTACCCCCAATCAGACTCGACTGGAAAGCACACGTGAAAGAAAGCAAACAGACCCTGAACTATTCGTACGGTTATATAAGTATGCATATGTGTGTATTGTTGTTGTTGTGGACATTGTTTTACTTTCTGTTGTTGCCTCGTTGCACTCAGTCTGGTGATGGTACATAGCATGTATACCTGGAAGGGATAGGCAGAATAAACAAGCCAGAAGAGAGAACAATGGGATAAAAAGAATTTTATGTCAAGAAATTGGCTCACACAGTGTTAGAAGCTGTGAAGTCCATCTGGCACAAGCCTGTGGGTCAGATGTTAAGCTGGGGAATTTTCCTGGCCCATGTAGCTGCTGGGGCTAATGAACTAGAAATCAAGAAGGTTAAATCAGAAGCAGGAAATCCACAGGCTTGTGGCTGCAGAGTTTAATGAATCCAAGTCATTGGGCAATATGGCAGGCCATTGGCCCAAGTCCAAGAAATGGGAGACTAATGAGACAGATGCAGGATCCAGGACCACAAGAGGACTCAAGCCCTGCTGGCTCCAGTCTACCTAAATAGGAGTAGGTCTCACTCCTGAGGGACATTCTTTTCAATTGCACCTTATCCTAATTTTCTCACAACTGTTTAGTTACTCAGGGCAGATTTGATCCTAGATTCAATGTTGCAGGGTGCCATCAAGTTAGTTTGGACTCATTGTGACCCTGGGCACAACAGACGGAAACAAAGCATGGCCCTGTCCCTTGCCCACAATTATTCTTATGCTTGAGCAAATTCTGGCAGCCACTGTGTCAATCCATTTCCTAGAGGTCCTTTTTTTGCTGTCCATCTATTATATGAGCATGATGTCTTTCTCCAGAGACTGGTGTCTCCTGACAACACGTCCAAAGTATATAAGATCAAGTCTTGCCTCTAAGGAACAGTCTTGGGGTACTTCTTCCAAAACAGATTTATTTGTCCTTTTGGCAGTCTATGGTATTTTCAATATTCTTCTCCAGCACCACAATTCAAAATCATCATTTCTTCTTCCATCTTCTTTATCCAGTGTCCAACTTTTACAAGTGTCGGAGGCAATTGAAAATACATGGCTTGAGTCAAACACATTTTAATCTTCAAAGTAGCAGCATTGCTTTTTAACAATCTAAAAAGGTCTTGTGCAGCATATCTTTACATAATGCAACTGTTTTTGATCTCGACTGCTGCTTTCATGAGCACCAGTCGTGGATCCAATGAAGACAAATTACTTCCAACTTAAATCTTTTCTGCATTGTTCCGTTAGTTAATTGTACGGTCAGGGCTTGTGTGTTGCCGTGATTCTGGATGTTATGTCACAAGCCTTTCAAATGTTAGCAGGGTCCACAGTGTGAACAGGTTTCAGAAGAGCTTCCAGACGAAGAACAGCTTATGAAGAAGGACTTGGCTGCCCACTTGGGAGGAACATAGCCAATTAAAACTTGGATTTGATTACTTTATGTTCAATCACATAGAGGGAAGCCTCAATTCCCAAACTACTGAGAATCGTGGCCCAGTTACGTTGATACAAAGTCTTACTATTATAGAGTGGGAGGAGATCCCTGTCCACTTACTCAGTGAGATGATGGCAATCCAGATGAGCCCAGAATGCAGCCCATCGGATTCAGTTCAATTCTGCCCAAGATTCTGACATAGAACGTATGATAAAAGCATATGTTGTTTTAATCCAATGGTCTTTAGCAATGACCCAGCTGCGCTCCATCTATTCCATCTCATTGGAACCCTATAAAACAGTAGAATTCTGCAGCGTTTCTGTGGTTGTCCATTTTCACAAAAGCAGACTGCTTCCTTTTTCCCCCTTTGAAACCTTTTAATTGCTCCTTGACTTGTTCAATATTTTGCCAAGACGTCTTTCATCTTGATTATCTAATCTTCCGTTTCTCTTACGTTCTCTCAGCTCAGGACATGCTGGGCATAGTTTCCCTTTTCGTTTTATAGCTCCAAGACTTTGCATGGTTCCTTAAAATACTTGCCTTTGTCTTCTGGAGGCACTCATTGAAACCTTTTCATCAGCTCTTTTGCGTCAAAATTGCTTCCTCTTGTTTTAGCTTCTCTACCTTAAAGAGCAAGTTCCAGAGTCTCTTCCTACATTCATTTTGGTGTTAACTTTCCTGCCTCTAAGTGAACCTTTCTTAATTTGTATATGTCAGTCCAAAACTCCTTAATGTCAGTCCACAACTCATCTGGCGTTTGATGATTGGTGTTCCATGTGAGAAATTTCTTTTGAGATAGTCTGATTTAAGATGGATACTCTCAAGGTTGTACTGGGGCTTTCATGAACTTTGTTTAATTTTTTTTAGCTTCAATTTGAGCAATAGATGGTTTATTTGCAGTGACATTAACGTTTATTCCATTTGGTGATCTATACGTGTGTAGTTGTCATTTATGCCACTGAAAGATCATTTGAAATGATAAGTCGCGGGATTTGCATGACTCTGCCACATGATCTCTAGTATTGTTTCTATCATGGAGGATATATTTGTCAACATTTCCAATTATTGGCCCTTCTACTTTATTACCAACTTTTACATTCAGATCGTCAGTAATTATCAGTGCATTTTGATTGGATATTTCATGCATTTCAAATTTCAGAAAATCAAAAGATTATTCAGTCTTCTTTTTGTGGCATGGATCGTTGAGGTATAGATATGGATAACAGTCATTAACTTTCTTCCTTGTAGGTATATAGATATTCTTTATATCACTGATTATGTTGTGCTTTAGCATAGATTTAAAAACATTTTCTTCACAATGAATGTCATTCCCTACATAGTAATTTATATGCTTGTCTGACTCAAAATAGAAAATATTAGCTCCATTCCTGTCACAAATGCTTAGGATATTGATCTTTATGCATTTTATTTCATTTTGATGGCATCCAATCTTCCTAGATTCATACTTTGTACATTCCATGTTCCAATGTTGATGGATGTTTGTAACTGTTTCATCTAATTTTGAAACCTCTACCCTATGAAGGAAGTGTTGGCATTTGAAATACTGGTGCTGCAGCTACCAGTATTCCAGCAGCACAGCGGTTGTAACATGAGGACAAACTGGAGGATTTAATGTGCTCTTATTTGACTTTACAGATATCAACTTATTCTCCTCGCACCATCTCCTTTACCATAAATCCGATAAGCAATGTCAACATACTGGTAATGTGAGTTTGGGGAAAATACAAACTAGTGCCATCATTTTTACAAGGAAGTTCATCAAGAGGGGTTTAGCTCTTGGAGGGAGCCAGAGTTTTGATTATAATAAAAATGTAGGGGATCTGTTTCTGTCTAGGAGTACTTTTTCTTTCAAATAGATGTCATAAAACTGGAAAAAGAATCAAACTCATCTAACAACAAGAAAATGTTAGATAATCAATGAAATCAGAACTTTTCGGATCACATCAGAAAGCTAAAGCAAGTAACCAGATATGCAAATTGAAGTCAGAAGAAACACAGTCTCAGAACGCATGATTTAGGCTACCTTGGGAGAATAGGAGACATGGTGCCACACTAGGAGGTCAACATTTCTCAGTTAAATTTTACTTAATTAGTAAATGCTAAGAATAGATCATTATGAAAGTATAGAACAGCATAGGAGCCACACATTAAAGGACATCCAAACCTGACTTTGTTTCTTCTCCAACCACCTAGCAACTTCCTGTCCATGATAAAGAACGGGCACAGAAGGCATGGTCAGAGAAAGCCTCTTTGGGGAGTGAAGGCTTGGAAGAGGTAGGGCCACATTAAGAGAAGGGTAAAAAGACCCACTCCATTCTTCCTTATCCAGGAATAGATAAGGCACAATACCCGCTCCACCAGAGACACAATTCAGATATCTTGCAGCAGATGAAAGTGTACATTTTTACTTATTTTTAAATATTTTTCTTTGCATATTTATAGTTTTGCTTCTCAGTTATAAAACTCATAGTATTAACTGGATTTTTAAACTATAGACCTTTTTAACATTTGTTTTTTTATTAATCGTACTGCTTCTTATTAAATATAATTTAGCTTGCTGGCTCTTTTCTTGTGCCGTCAACACTTTCATGTTGATTTTTTTGCTACTCAATTAGAAAAGCATTCTTGATCCTGTCACAGAAACATTTGGTACATAGAAATCACCACAGGCTCTACTGATATGTTGTTGTTTTTTTAAATTAGGGTCATCTCATGAGAAAATTAGGTCTCTCACCAATCAGCCTGGACACACAGGCATGAGGATGTTGGTACTTTACCAGCCTTATTGCTATTAAAGTAAATAATTCTATTACCAAGTATTCAGGAGAGCCTCATTTTGCTGGAGGCTGTATTGTAGTCTATGGTAGTCTATAGTACTGAGTCAAATGTAGGACTATTTTCACTCCCTACATTTCCAGAAAAGGAAAAAAATCTAGAATATTTTAATGCATCTACTGCCCCAATAACAAAGTCACGATGAGTAATTTGATGAATGTTCTCCCAACTCTTACAATGTATATGTGCATTATATAAATGTGAGCATAAATGTGTTTGGGTTATTTTTTAAGAGAAATTGAAGTGATATAGAATATACAGTTTTAGTAAGCAAAACTAGCCATCCACACAGTATGAATCTTGGGATACAACTTCAGGAGTAGAATTTCAAGATCAAGAAGGATCACTATATAAAAAGAACAAGTATTAAATAATAATTTGGTTTTTTGGTGTGTTTATTTTAAACAAAGGCAATTGCATTTTACTCTTTCCCTCATGAAGTAACAGTGTGCCTATACACTATTCTCAAATAGCATTGGACCACCCAGTCTTCAGGAGAAAGATGAGGTTGTCAGCTCCCCTAAAGATTTGAAATCTCAGCTCCCCTAAAGATTGAAAATTTAAAATCTCAGAGCTCCTATTCTGTGGGGTCGCTAAAAATCAGAATCACCTTGATGGCAATGGGTTTGGGTTTTGTTTCCTTATTGCTGTGTTGTAATTCTAATAGACATCTTTGGAAAGCATAGACCAATCACGAGTATTACATTTCACTTGTAACTGTATATATACATATAATCATGTAAGCCTGTGACCTAGTCTAGTCCACATTGAAAAGGTAGAATTCCTCTCATGACCAGGTTCTTTTATCCACACTAGAGGTCAAGATTAATGTTGTTGTTGCTGTTATTTACCTGATTCAGGAATTCATTTAATCAAAATAGTTGGAATAACTTTATCATGGTCTAAGAAAATAGGACATTTTCTATTGCTAGAGATGGGCAGAAATCTCACTTATACATTGTTCAACAAACACTTAAGACCTTAGCAGTTATGGATAAAGCAGAAATATTGACAATGATTCTCACACTGAACAAAGCAAATTTTTACCCAGTGTGAAAACACAGTTAAATAGAAAAGAACATCCCCTTTAAAAATTGGTACTAAAATAATTGACTATTTATACATGAGGTTACCATGAGTCAAAGGTCACCTCAACAGCTCCTAAACCAACAAACAAATTCCCTGCCATGTAGTCGATGCTCATTCTTAGCGACTCTGTAGGACAAATTAGCAATGTCTCTGTGGGTCTGTGAGATGGCAATGCTTTAGCAGAGTAGGGCGTTCTCTTTCTTCCAAGAAGCAGCTGGCATTTCAAACTGCTGACCTTGAGGATAGCAACCCAGTAAGTAACCACTACACCACAGCTGCTAAAACTAGTTCACAAACCAATACATAAATAAGTATGTAAATAAAGTCTGCTCTTTAAAATCTAACAAAAGACAAAGTGAGTACTTTGCAGACATATATTTAATAAAGGATTGTGACCAGAATATAGAAAGAGATTTAAAACTTAATAACAAACAACCAAAGTAAAATGGGTAAAATATTTAAACAGATATTTAACTAAAAAATATACATGATGGTATACAGGCACATAAAAAGGCTGCACAAAACTTATCATTGGAAAAGACAAATTGGAGCTACATTGAAATCCTATTGTACATATTTTAGAGAAGTCAAAATAAAGTGCAAAATCCATTAAAATCAAGCATATGCAAGAGATAGCATAACTATAACTGACATGTGATACAGATCTTACTGGAAAATGTAGTTACTTTGGAAACAGTTTCTCAGTTTCTTTTTTTTAATCATTTTATTGGGGGCTCATACAACTCCTATCACAATCCATACATACATCAATTGTATAAAGCACATTTGTACATTTGTTACCCTCATCATTCTCAAAACATTTGCTTTCCAAGTAGGCCCCTGGCATCAGCTCCTCACCTTCTCCCCTCCCTACCCGCTCCCCCTCCCTCCTCCCTCCTACCTCATGAACCCTTGATAATTTATAAATTATTATTATTTTATCATATCTTACACTGCCCGACATATCCCTTCACCCACTTTTCTGTAGTCGGCCCCCCAGGGAGGAGGTTATATGTAGATCCTTATAATGGGTTCCCGCTCTTTATCCCACCTTCCCTCCACCCTCCCGGCATAGTCACTCTCACCACTGGTCCTGAAGGGATCATCCATCCTGGATTCCCTGTTTCCAGTTCCTATCTGTACCAGTGTACATCCTCTGGTCTAGCCAGATTTGTAAGGTAGAATTGGGATCATGATATTGGGTGGGGAGAAAGTATTTAGAAACTAGAGGAAAGTTGTATGTTTCATCATTGCTGCATTGCACCCTGACTGGCTCATTTCCTCCTGCGACCCTTCCCTAAGGGGTTGTCCAGTTGGGCCCCCACTCCACATTCCCCCTCATTTGCAATGATATGTTTTTTTGTTCTTTGTTGCCTGATAGCTGATCCCCATCCTCATATATAAATATATTTACATTTGTACAAGCCTTTATTTAGACCTCTATAAATATCCTTTGAGTTTCTCAGTTTCTTAGCAAAGTATCCATGTATCATAGGACTCAACAAGCCAACTATAGATATTTATCCAAGGCAAATGAAAACATATTCACACTAAAACATGCATTCAAATAATTATGACAACTATATCCATATTACTAAATTTGCAAATAATACAAATGCCCTTCAAATGATTAAAAACAAAAAGAAGTCTATACAGTGGAATTTACAATTTACTATAATAAATATTATTGCTACAATATTTATAAAATGTATTTACTATAATAAATAAACTTAAGGAACAATGTATATGAATCTCAAATCCATCATGCTTAGTGAGAGAAATCAATCTCATAAAACTATGTTTAAATATGATTCCTTTTAGATTACATGCTGGAAAAAGTATCATGTATCAGTTGTTGCTTAATAATGGGGAGGAAGGAATCGATAATTATAAAGGGACACAGAGAAACCTCTAATTCCAATACTATAAACATTATTTTTCTTTATTTTATATTTAGTTTCATGAATCTTCACATTTTTAAAAATCGTAGAAGTGCATCCACAGAATTTTTCTCTGTATTAATTATACCTTGGCAATCTGACTCAAAAAGAAAGTGTAGAAGATAAACAGGATAAGAATTTGATAAACAGGATAAGAATTTTGCAAGAGTTAAATGAAGGATAATAGTTCGGATACACTCTGTCAATACTAAATGCAAAATATAATTAGAAATTTTATACTATAAGTTAGCAGTCCTGTTTGGAGTGTAGTGGTTATGAGTTGGGCTGAGGTCTGCATGGTCAGCATTTCAAAACCACCATTCCCGGGGAGAAAGTCTGGGCTTTCTACTTCTATAAACAGTTACAGTTTTGGAAACCCAAAGAAGGTCACTATAAATAAGTATTGATATCAATGGCAGTGAACTGAGTACCAATTCTATGGTGTTGTAAAATGCCATTAAGTTAGCACAGTGACTCTTTGTATTCTTTCCATCTTCTTTTGATGCTTCCTACACCATTCAATATATTGCCCAATAGACTCTTCCAATGAAGCAACTCGAGTCTTGTATTTTTCTTGAGTTGTTTCAGTTTAAAATATGCTGAATGTGTTCTCCCTTTTTTTCATTTTCTCACTCCAGTTTCTACATTTCATTATCATATTTGACTTTTCACTTCATTATACTATTTGACTTTGTCTCCTCAAGGTGCCCTTCTGAAATTTTCTGTGCAGCTCTCTTCTGATCAGCTATTTGTTTATTTCTTGCTTTGGCTTAGCTACTCTAGAGTCTCTCCTGAAATCCACAGAAGTCCATGTGTATAGTCACCATTTGTGTTGTTGGAAGAAGTATTTTCAATGCAAAAGTCAATTGCGCAATCTCCAGCTTCGTTTCTATCACAAGTGTCAAATCTTCCAACTACTGCTCCTCTTCATTTTCGAATTTGGTGTTCCAATTTTCAATATTTATCAATGTGTGTTAGTCCAGATAGACTAGAGAAACAAACCCGGAGAGACTCATATGTGTATAAGAAAGAGCTTTATATAAAAGAGCAATTGTATATTGAGAAAACATCCCAGTCCAGTCCAGATCAAGTCCATAAGTCAGGTATTAGCCCATATGTCCAATACCAATCTATAAATTCCTCTTCAGACTCACACAACACATGCAATGACACTGAATGCAGGAAGATCACAGGCAATTGGGTGAAAATCTTGTGGATTCAGTGCCAATGTAAGCATCTCAGCGCTGGCAGGAATCTCAATTTGGCAACTCAACTACAGGACTCCAGCGTAGCTCCTGGTGTCTTGTCAGCAGGAAGATGAAGCACAGAGTCTGTGTGTATTTGGCCTCCAGTGAGCTATTTATCTCCTTCATGCCTCCAAATGTGGTCACCAAGCTCTACACTTCACTCCTTCGAAAGTTGACAGGAGATTTTGTATCTGCCACAGACTACCTCTTGTCAACTTGATACTTTTACACAACTCTTTAGCCATGCGTAATTTTTAAACAAAACAAAAATAAAATCATATCTGTAGCTAACAGGATAAAACTAAAATTCAAATAATCCAATATGTGCCAAGCCTCATTTAAATGTAATATTCTATAAGTGAACAATACAAAAATATTCTATGCCTAACAATTGTAGTTAAGTGAACACCTATACTATAATCCTATAAATATACTCCCTCAACTATGACAGTTTGTAAGCCAGACACCTCATGCCTTTATACTCCCAAGTTGGGGTATCCAATTTCTATACTGTCCACTTACATCAACCAGTGCTCTGAGGAGACCATCGTATTCTTTGATGAGAAGAATCATTCCAGTTGGAACCTTGTGAAATCCGCATCAATAAGCAAAGTCAAATCAGGACAGGCCATCCATAAAGTCATTTGCAATATGCTCCAATTCACAGGCTCAGAAATCTTCTCTTCGTCTGGTTGGGCTCTAGTCAACTCAATGTGGGCTGCCTCACTTAACCTCACCAGAGTGCCTATTGGTTGCCTTGCCTTTAGATCATGGGCCCATCACCAATTCTCAACAACTCTTGCCCCGTTGTGTTAGGTCATGAACTTCAGACCAGGCTACCTGCACTCATTTTCTCCTCTAGTCCCTGTGAATCAGGCCCACAGGTGTCAGTGGCCAGACTTAACCCGTCTCTTTATTGCTGCGGTTCTCTTATTTCCACTCAACACCTGGAATCAAATGGTCACCTAGCAAGCATTTCAGCCTGCCCACAGGCTTCCTTTAGAATTAAGTCTTAGAGAGAAGTTTTCTTCCTGGTTCCAGATTTTTCCAGGCTCAAGCATAAATCACTGGTTCAAAATTCAAAACTCTAGAGCTCAGTTTTTTTTCTTCAACCTGTCAACAGTTCGCTAGGCAAGTCTCTTCACCTTTGAATATCCTGAGCACTCAAGACACTGAGTGGGGCTTATCTTTTCAGAGCCTTCTTTGAAGGTGTGTCCTAAACCCTTTTAATGATTCCAATTAATGGCTGAAGCAGTTAGGTTACAAACTTTCTATTTATACTTCCCAATCAAGATTTCTTTCTTTTTAAAAAAAAATCATTTTATTGGGGGTTCGTACAACTGTTATCACAATCCATACATACATCCATTGTCTCAAGCACACTTGTACATATGTTGCCATCATCGTTCTCAAAGCATTTTCTCTCCACTTGAGCTCTTGGGATCAGCTCCTCATTTTCCCCCCTCCCTCCTCATCCCTCCCTCCCTCATGAACCCTGGATAATTTACAAATTTCATGTCTTGCAATGTCCGACGTCTCCCTCACCCCCTTGTCTGTTGTCCTTCCCCCTGGAAGGGGCTTATAGATAGGTCATTGTGACCGGTTCCCCTTTTCTCCCCCCACCTTCCCCTTCCCCTTCTGGTATGGCTACTCTCAATATTGGTCCCGAGGAGTTTATCTGTCCTATATTCCCTGGATTCAGCTCTTATCCGTACCCATGTACATTCTCTGGTCTAGCCAGATTTGTAAGGTAGAATTAGGGTCATGATAGTGGGGAGGGGAGGAAGCATTAAAGAACCAGAGGAAAACTGTATGTTTCATTGGTGCTACACTGCACCTTTATTGGCCCATCTTCTCCCCACAATTCTTCAGTAAGGGGATGTTCAATTGCTTACAGATTGGCTTTGGGCCTCCAATTCACACTCACCCCAATCCCCCGCCATTCACATTGTGATTTTTTGCTCTGGGTCTTTGATGCCTGATACCTGATCTCATCAAAACCTCATGATCACACAGGCTGGTGTGCTTCTTCCATGTGAGATTTGTTGTTTCACAGTTAGATGGCCACTTGTTTATCTTTAAGCCTTTAAGACCCCAAATGCTATATCTTTTGATAGCCGGGCACCATCAGCTTTCTTCACCACATTTGCTTTTGCACCCACTTTGTCTTCAGCAATTGTGTCGGGAAGGTGAGCATCTCAGAGTGCCAGATTATTAGAACAGTGTTCTTGTGTTGAGGGAGTACTTGCATAGAGGCCCAATGTCCATCTGCTTCCTTAATAATAAACCTATAAATATATGTACATAGATCTATCTCCTCAAAGTCATATAGAAATACATTTACATCTGTACATGCCTGTATCTAGCTCTCTATAAATGCCGTTTGCCTCCTACTTCTTTCCTCTATTTCCTTTTACTTTCCTCTTGTCCTACTATCATGTTCAGCCTTCATTTGGATTTCAGTAATTACTCTCGGTTACATTGTCCTTGATCAAGTCCCCCATACCTTCTCCACCCTCCTCATCATTGACCCTAGTTTACTTGTTGTTCCCTTGTCCCTGGGTCTGTTCACACCCACTTCTTTACCCCATCTCCCCTTCTCCCATGTCCCCCTGGAACTGTCGTCCCCTTGTTCTCTCTTCTGGCTTGTTTATCCTGCCTATCCCATCCAGATACACATGCAATGACAACAACATGCACAAACATAAGACCAAGCACAACAAAGCAACAATAGAAAATAAAACAATAGTTACAACAATAAAAAGGCAACAACAACAACCAAAAAAGAAAAGCGTATAAATAGTTCAAGGTCTATTTGTTGTTCTTTATGAGTGTTTTCCAGTTGAGTCTGATGGGCTCCACGCCTTGGCCCCACGGTCTATTTTTGTTGTTCCCTGGGGACGTCATTTCTCTGTTCCCCTTGCTGCTCCATTGCACTCCCCAGTGTCTTGCCTCGGTGTGGTGTAGGCACAATTCCTGCCATGTGTCTCCAGTACTGTCCCCTGTGGTGCTATGGGTCAATGAGGAACTTCATATATCATGGTGGGGTCCAATCAACATTTCTATCAATCATTATGTCAATAACAATAGGCAGAAGAAAACAGTGTCAACCTAATAGAGCCAGATCCCAAACTAAATCTTAAAACAATCAAATTCTATCCTTACCTAAATTTTTCTTAATCCTCATCTAAACTATTCCATTGATATGAAGTATGACCTTAGCCTCTGACTCAATGAAGCCAAGGTGGTCCCGTTTGTCAGCCATTTTAACTTTTTTCAGCCTTTTTCACAAAGCAGCAGGGTCTGAGAAATTCACATGGTGATTTTGCCCACTGAGCTCAAATTATACATTAATCACACAAATTTTCTCCATTTCAATGAGGAATAAACAAAGACAAAAACCAAACAAAATAATCAAAACTTGAACTTCCCATATTATTTACAGAAAACAACCCAGTAAACCACATGGATATATCTGAACTCTAGCTAGCCAAAGAAAAATGACTACCATGAGGCAGAGTTCAAACAAGCATCCACTCACCATCTTTATGATTTGTTTCTATAGCACCACACTCCCAAGGTACCATAATGTGTTAGCCCAGGTAGACTAAAGAAATAAATCCAGGGAAACTCATGTGTATAAGAAAGAGTTTCATATATAAGAGCAATTGTATATTGAGAAAACATGCCCGCCCAGTCCAGATCAGGTCCATAAGTCAGAATTTGGCCCATAGGTCTACTACCAATCTATAAATTCCTCTTCAAACTTATGCAACACATACGATGATGCTGAATGTAGAAGATCACAGGCCAGTGGGTGGAAAGTCTTATGGATCCAGTGGCAGTGGAGGCATCTAAATGCTGGAAGGGGGCTCCATGGGGATCCTCTACTCCTGATCTCTAGCATAGCACCAGGTGTCTTGTCAGCAGGAAGACAATGCACAGAATCTGAGAGTATCTGGCCTCCAGTGACCTATTTATCTCCTTTGTGCCCCAAATGAGGTCATCAAGATGTGACCTGAGAGGATAGACTTCACAAGTTAACAGGAGCTTTTGTTATTTTTTTTCCTTCTGGTATTTTCTAAGCAGGGATCCCCTATAATCTGCTCCCCTATAATCTCCAAGATTAGGAAACATAGGTTTTGATGCAGATTGCCATTTTCCAATGTAAACATTTTACTATATACAGTTTATTTAAATATTAATTTTTAAACCATCACTTTTTGTTTTGAAGAGTTTTTGGTAGACTTCCAGTGTTTTATTTTACATCCTATTGACACCAATTTTAATAGATTAAATTATTTAATTATTAACTTCCTTAACAAATTAAGGAAGTGTGACATGATAAGGTGAAGCTTACAGCTTTGCTTGGCAAAACGCAGAAATATTGAAAGTTCTCTAAAGAAATTACCTATTTAGGCTTATATTCCATTATAGTGATGTGTTTTACTGATTACTTTAGAATATATTTAAGGGAAGAGAAAAGTAGTTTAGAGAAGGCACTGAGAATATTATCAAGGAGTAAAATTAAAGTTCTAAATTTTCTCTCTCTGCTGCCTTCTTTTGAAAATTTGATCTCCAATCTAGCTCTCATGGTAATATAAATGCAAAGTAGGATGATTACTAAACCTTTTTCCAAGACTGACCATATTTTGATGTAGAGTTATCAGAGGTTAGATTTTACAGGATAGGTCAAGCCTCCACAACCATCAGTTTGAATTTTATATGTTATCATACATCTACAGAGTGGTATGAGATTAACTGTAAATTTGCCTTTCCTGGGTATGTTTGCATTGTATGTCTTTTACTTTCTTGGGGAAAAAAAAGATTGATGCTCAATTAAAAGTGTAGGATTTGAGTGCACATGGCAGGGAGGATTGGAACACATAAGAGTACATATCATAGACTCTAAATGAAAGCTATGCCAATGGCTTGTGCTGAACCTATGCCAATCATGTGTATAGGCATTGGCACATTTATAGAGTTTAGGTTAAATATATTTTATAACTGCTTAAAACAACTTAAATCAGAATGATATATAAATCATGTATCGTGGTCTCTCACCCATCATCCAAAAAGAATTTCTCTGAGATTTACAAAACATCTTCCAGTTGAAAGGATATTTAGAGGAAAATATGTATGTGCCATAAATTTTGATAGAGACCAAGAAACAATCTGCCTTCATAATTTAGTGTGCAGGCTAAGTAAAAACAGAACCTACAGTGAATTATGGCTCCCTGTAGTCATAATGTGCCTTGTTTCACTGCACATAAAGCAATATGAAAAGTGGCTTTGTGATAGATTCAGTGGTTATGCCATATGCCAAGCTATTTTCCTGGAAACATCTTATCCTAAATATTTAACAAAACAGGTAGTTGATCACAGCTTGATAAAAAGCTGAGGAGTACACAAATATAAAATAGTTTTGACAGACTTGGAAAGATCCTAAAGCAGTGTTCTCAACCTTTCTAATGCCACGACCCTTTAATACAGTTCCTCATGTTCTGGTGACCCCCCCCAACCATAAAATTATTCGCATTGCTATTTCATAACTGTAATTTTGCTACTGCTATGAGTCGGGCAACCCCTGTGAAAGGGTCGTTCACCCCCCAAAGGGGTCGCCACCCACAAGTTGAGAACCACTGCCCTGAAGGATAATAAGATGATAAAATTTGTTTGCATAATGTCAAAACATTAAATACTCAGTGTGAGAGTGTAGAACTTATAGGGTGCAAGTGCTTGATTGACAGCCACAGTCATTCCCTACAAAATATTTGAGCCCACAGCTTTATATGGTCTGGATTTAACAGGCCATATGGGCCAATATCTTCATTTCTTAGCATTTAAGACAGGATGAACCTCTGAAAAAAGTATAATATTTTCTAAATTAAGAAATGCTTGCAAAAGAAATCTTTGCCTCACCATATAAGTGGTAATAAAGACAAATTAATGAACAAAATTAAAAGAAAGAGCTCATATTTAGGTGTAGACATTTCATAATTTACAAGTATTTAATAATGGCCTGACACTTTCATGACTTTTGGGACATAGGGTACCCCCTACACTTCTGCCTCTGAGGTTTACAGAGAGGCATTTCCACACTTTTGGTGTGCTGCCATCTAGTGGGAGACTGAATGATGTTTGACTTTAAAACGGAGACCTCATGCCACTCACTCAGTCCACAGACTCCCTTAGGACACAGGCGTTCTACTAATTACATCAAAATTCTAAGTGCCTCAATTTTTTAAATAATCCATTGAAAATTGTTTCCCTTACTGAAAATCCATGCTCTCAATAGCTCCAGAATTAAAAAATACAAGAAAAGCAAAGCAGGACATAATTTGGTTTTGAAAGAGATACAAAGAAAACTCCACTTTCAGTCTACCAATGTACAATGCAACTATCTTCAGGACTTGCTCTAAAATGCATAGAAAAATAGACCTGTCAGTAAGGAGCAGACATTCTAAGTTACTATGAAAAGCACATATAAAGTGCTCGTGGTACTTGTCTGTGTCTCCCTCCACAGAAGGACCAGGACCAGACCATTAAGGAACACTGTAAGAATAAAATTTAAATAAATGATAGTGTCACCTATTCAAAACCACCAGCTATTCTGCAAGAGAAGCATGAGGCTTTCTCCGCCAGTATTGAACTGTCAGAACCCCACAGGGAGAGTTCTCCTGTCCGATAGAGTTGCCATGAGTCAGCATGGCTTGAGAGCAGTGAGTTTACTGATTGGCTGTGGATCTGTTCACTGTGATTCGTAGGGTTTCAATTGGCACTGGTGTTCAGAAGCAAGTGACAGGCCTTTCTTCCTACTCACTGCACATGGATGATGGAGAACAAAGGAAACTAAAAAAGTACAGCTTTTAAAATATTCTGTGTTGAAGGATGTATCTGATGATTTGGAAATGAACGAAAGCACTAATCAGGGGAGGGGCCATTAAATTTCACAAGTTAGAAAAATAATGTGGTCATGCAATACTTTTAAATGATTGGCAGTAATGAGTCTTAGGCTTTAATAGGATAAAACAAACAAATTGGATTTTTTTTTTTACCATGGCTGCTGTGTTCAGCTGGGTTGACTAGATAAACAAATCCAGTGACACTCCTATATGTGTAAGAAAGAGCTTTCTATCAAGAAGTAATTATATATCAATAAAACCTTCCAGCTCAGTCCAACTCAAGTTCATTAGTCTGTAGAGAATAATTCCCTCTTCAGACTCACACAGCTACATGCAATGATAAAGAATGCAGCAAGATCCCTGGCCGGTGGGTGCAATGTCCTGTGATTCTAATGGCAATGGGAATATCGCAGAGGTCTGGCAGCAACGGCCGTCAGCCAGCAGGGAGGTGAAGGCAGAGACAAGGGGAGGTTCCCAGGGCCCTCCTTATGAGAAGGCCACACCCACAAGGAGGCACCATCATGCATCATCAGGCTGATTGATAAGTTGGATACCACCACAACAATTTTCTATATCTTCAAGTTGACATGAAATTATGTAAATACCACAGATGCTAACTGAAAAGTAGTTCAAACTGTCCAGCTGTTCCACAGGACAAAGATGCGGTAGTGTATTTTTTTAGCTTGTTCAGCCTTGGAAAGCCTATGGGGCAGTTCTGCTCAACTCTTCAGGGTCATTCTGAGTCAGCCTCCACTCAGTGGCATAGGGTTTGAGACTTATCAGAGGCTTTATGCAATTTTCCTGCCTTCAGTTCAGAAGAAATCATATTCTGCAACCAGAAGAGCACCATCAATCCTTCAGGGTACCTGATGGTGGAGCGGGCGGGCACGTGACAACTGACTGAAAAATAGAAGTGGTCCTCACCTTAAAAATTAATCCCCCAAACCCCTCAATTGCTACTCATAGCCATCTACCGTTTTCAAAGCCTTGTGAAAGTGCTCTGATAGGGTAGGAGGTTATAAAGTGGGCTGTTAACCACAAAGTCAACAGGTACTTCGAGGGAGGACTATCAAGCTGCAGGCTACCCTAAAGATTGACATCCTCAGAAACTCAAACAAGATTATGTATCATGCATAAGCTCTAGTAATAGATAAACTATACATTATTTATCCTTCCTAAATTGAGGCTTTTTAATTCTTTTTAAAAATATAGATATCACATCATTCCATAGTGCAATCATGCAAAGCAGAATTGTACAACTGTGTGTTAGTTTTGACTGCCTAGAGAAACAAATCCAGACACACTCATATATGTATAAGAAAGAGCTTTCTCTAGATAAAGACAAGTACATATACAAATATATTATATGAGGATGGGGAAATAGATCTATGAGCCTACATTTATAGGTTTAGTATT
>NW_022103903.1:2714655-2779034 GCF_000313985.2 Echinops telfairi
AACAGTTGTATGAGCCCCTAATAAAATGTTTAAAAAAAAAAAAAAAGAAAGAGCTTTCTATCAAGGAGTAATTGGATATCAAGAAAACATCCAAGCCCAGTCCAGATGAAGTCCATAAATTGGATACTAGCCCGTAAGTCCAATACTAATCCAAAAGTCCTTCTTCAGACTCACGCAGCCACGTGCAATGACGTAGAATGCAGGGAGATCACAGGTGGGTGGGTGAACAGTCTTGTGGATCCAGTAGTTTGGAAGCACCATAGGGCTGACGCAGATCTCTGCTGCATGGCTCACTGAGGTCTCCACATGACATGTCAACAGGAGGAGGAAGACTAAGAGAGGAAGTTCCCAGAATCCTCATGAAAAGGCTAGGTCCACAAGGAGGTATCATCACTCTGTGACCTGATTGACAGGCTAGATTCTCCCCCTTCACTCTTAATACCCTCAAGTTGACAAGAGTATGTAACTACCATAAATTGCTACCACAATCAGTTTCCAAGCATTCTCTTTCTACATGAACTCCTTGACATCGTCTCCCTTTCCCTCCGCCTCCACTATTGCCCCCTCCTCCAGAAACCCTTATTATACTTGCTGTCTCTATAAGCTTATCAATTCTGGATTCCAGATAACAAAAAACATATAACACAACTTCAAGAGGGTGACCTCCAATGACATAACACTGCTGAGATAAACCCTAATATGGACAAGCAGAAATCAAATCAATTAATACAATCCAAAAATACAGAAAACTTTGGAAACCAGATCAGGCCCAGGGTGCATTGTAGGAGGACATTTACTCATAAGGGGTTAAAAGGGTTTGAAAGAATCTCCCTCTTTAAGAACCCCTGACTACAACTTAATAGGTTCTTGAGTAGAAGATGAAATGGCTTTGTTGAAAAAATGACTGAGTGATGTTTGTCACTTAGAGTGGTGACTTTAGATTGACTGATTTATAAAAATAAATAATCCGTTTAGGACATACCAAAAATAAATCTCTAATAGGTTCTGTTGAAAATCCTTTTAGTTTTTCAGTCATTTACTAATCATTAAAAGTATCTCTTTATAAAACAGTACCATAATTATGGTTCCTTTTCCCCCCTGTATTTCTTTAGAATTGTTTTGGCAACAGTACATTATTTTATTTATTTTAATATTTTTGTACCAAAGTGATTGTAGTAAGCCTAACAAATTGGTACAATTTCAAATAACTCTTCTATTTGAGGTATTCACCCTTGGTCTAATTGTAATATACTATGTTTTAAAATGTATTGACTGACACATTTTGTCCCCTTAAAATTACCCGAATCTCTAGATTTTTTATGATCTAATAGTAAATCACAAAACACTTATCTATTTTTCTAAACTGCATAAGAATTTCAATAAGCTCCAACATGTCTCAACTAAGCTGAATCGGAATATAACATAAGAAGCCTATCTGAGAAGGAGAGTCTCCTATGCATCTATGTGTTTTCAGACTACAATGCCAAGTTTAGTTTGATTTGCCTTTGAGCCCATTCCAAGTGCATGTGGCTCTATGTCTTACTTATTCAGATGTTCATTATTCCTACGGTAACCAGCTCCTATGGAGTGACCTACTTCTTGTGAGTATCCTCATCGCAGCTTCTTGGTCCACTGAGATTGATCACAATGAGAATGTTTAGGGTTATTAACAACTGCCAAGAATACAACTGTTACTCCCCACAAATTACTTCACTGTGAGCTAATCGCTAATTATTATAATAACTGAAACAAATTGCGAGGTAAATTCCTTACTGATGCTTAAAAATCTAAGCTGCTAAACTGAATAAGAGAAATGAGATTTATAATCTGGTTGGGGAATAAATATATCATCACAATTTATGTATTGATTGCTAATTGAAAGCAACGTTCATTAGGATAATTTCTGATGTCCATCTGCATTTCAGTAGTTTAGAAGATTGATTGGGGAGGCTTTAAAAAATATCTCCTTTTACCTTCTTTCTTTAATGCATATCTTCTCTAACTGTTGACATTATTACTGCTATGTCAGAAAAGAAAAGATCTAACTAATTGTTGAATTATGTAAATGACTTATTCAACAAACATTTTGGTGTGAGTGTGACACTCATTTGATTCTTGAAAGTCCTCTTAATAGTTCAAAGCACTGACTTAGTAAATTGAGTACTAAATTAGTGTCCCTTTTGTAAAATGTGGGACCTTTGAAAACTGAAACATTACCTCTTATTTTATTCCTAATTAAAGATGGACTAGAATAAACTTCAATATCTTACATCTTTATTGAGGACCGTGATAGAAAAAGAATGGGTAAGAAACATAAATCCAAAATAAGTGGGAGAAAGCAGATTTCATCTTTCTCCTAAAATAAATAAGCAAAATATGTGAACAACCACGCAGACTTTGAGAATTGGGCAGTAAACGATGGTGAGTTGACAAAGGCAACACAGTCACAGTGAATTTTTTTATTACCAAGAGCTGTTTTCTGGTGAAAGTCTACTCTTGGCACAGAAGGTGTCTTTCTGGTAAATGATGACACCCTACCCGGTGCAGAAGGAGAGGGGAGCCCATGTGGAGTTGTATCATCTAATGATCTGAGGGGGTGAAGCTGGCAGTCTGGTCAACAGTGACAGCTATCTTTTATAAGGAACGTTATCTAAGAGGGAAGAGCTTCACAAACCCTCTGCAAAGGGTCCCATCCAATCCTCAATTGAATAGTCATTAGTGCATACACGCATGGGAATGGCATGAGGTTAGGAACAGAACCACATGAAGGGGATCCATGGACAATCTGCAAGTAATACGCAAGGCGGGAGAGAGATGCTGTTGCGCTAGCAAGGAGGGAAGCATCTTTACCGACAGGTACTTGGTAGAGAACACAAAAGGTGACAGCCTCAGGAGAGAAAACGGAGGTCAGGCTAAAGGCTGATCTGATCCTGCTTCAGAAGCTTTAAACACAAGCCTGAAAGCATCAAAAAACTCCAAAGTAGCTTACTGTGGCCCAAAGGAAAGAGCAAAAATATTCATAGTGATACAAATTACTCAACACGCAACAAGGTAAAATTTACAAGATTTGCCAACTAATAAAAAAATGCAGATCAAAAAACGGGAAAATATGACTCATAATCTAGAGAAAGATCTGTCAATGTAAAAAGACACAGAAAAAGACACAGATGATGGAATTATTAGGCAAGAGTATTGCAAGAGTTATTATATTCCATATGTTCGAGAAAGCAGAGGAATACTTGAGCATGTGAAATGCAAGCAAGTGCAATAAAAATGACTGAAATAAAACTCCTAGTGATGAAATTTATAATTCTGAGATAAAAAATTTCCAGATGGGATTTATAGCAGATTAAACATGCCAAAGTAAAGATTAACATACTTAGATTGCAGTACAAACTATGAAAAATAAAATACAGAGAGAAAAAGTTACCACCAAAAAAAAATCAGAATAGAACTCATTCTATGAGAACAGTATTACCTTGATATCAAAGCCATATGAACCCAATTAAAAATAGTTATTGATAACACTATTACTCCTAGTGATCCACTTGCAGCATTTTTGCTTCCTGTCCCAGCAACCCTGTGTTCCTCAGGCCTGGAGGTCCTGGTCCCGAAGGAAGGAACTCTCCCACCCGGAAACACAGCATGGATTCCACTGAACTGGCAGCTGAGAATGCCCCCTGGCCACTTTGGGCTTCTCATGCCTTTGGATCAACAGGTCAGGAAGTTTGTCACTGTACTGAGTGGTATGATTGATCCTGATTACCAAGGAGAAATTGGACTGCTGTTACATACTGGAGGTAAAGAAAAATATGTCTGGAATTCAGGAGATCCCATAGGCTGACTCTTAGTGCTACCATACCCTGTGATTAAAGTAAATGGTAAATTACAGCAACCCAATCCTGACAGGACTTATAAGGACCCAGACCCCTCAGGAATGAAGGTCTGGGTCACCCCACCAGGAAAAAAAACTCAGCCTGCTGAGGTGCTTGCTGAGGGCAAAGGTAATACAGAATGGGTAGTAGAAGAAGGTAGCTGTATCTATCAATTACGACCACATGATCAATTGCAAATGCGAGGTTTGTAATTGTCAATGTATTTTCTTTTTATGTGCTTATTACATATCTTTCCTTTGTTCAGGTATGATATATCAGATACAATTGGACTGTGTTTTCATTTATATGTATGATAGATGATTGATGATAAGTATAAGTGTGATTTCATCAATGTCTGTAAATTATATGAGTCTATTTGGCTAAATAATTGTGTATAGGTGCCTGGTTGGCAAGGGGTGGGTTGAGATAGTTTATTGTGCCAGCCTGGCCGATAAACACAAGTGGGATTAACTGAAGGGTGGTGAGATAAATGGATTGGTGAGCTTCACCTTTCTGGTCTCTCGCTCTTTGATCATCGGAGCAGTGAGCAGCTACCTTGCTTGTTCTGTGCTTCAATTTACAGGCTACACTACCTGTGGGACGCCTAGCCTGTGAACTGTGTCACTGTAAGTTGAGGTCCCTTTAAGACATCTTTGGAGCTGGGGACTGGTGGTTGGTGACCTGCCTTGTGATTGGCTGCTGTGCTGAGATAACCTAGCTCTCTCTATATATAGAAGAAGACCTGGCAGCAGAGTAGACTTGAAGGACTGCTAGTGTCTCAGAACTCTCTGTCACAGCAGTGAGTTGAATTGAGCCATTTGTAGTGCTTTATAATTTAACTGTTCATTTCTTGTATTATATATTTATCTGTATATGATTTAACAGTTCATTTCTTGTTATATATCTAATTATCTTTATAAATAAATATATTAAATTATCAGCAATTTGGTTTTATCTCTCTAGAGAACCCTGTCTAACACAATATCCCTCATAAGTATAAGTAGGACAAGTATAAAAAATAAGGCTATAACCATTGACCAGTTGATTAGAAATAATAAAATTCACCAACGTCAGAGGGCACAAAATCAAAACATATATTCAATTTTTATATAATTGCAATTAGCCAAAACCATATACAATTTAGGAAAATTATATTACAATAGCACATTTAAAGAATATAATAAATGGAACAAATTTAACAGAAGTACAAAATATATGCGGTGAATTTTTAAAATGTTGCTGAAAGAAAATTTAAAAATAATTAAATGGAATCTACATTGAGTCTTCATGGGTTAGAAGATTCAATATTATTATAATGACAACTCTACTCACATTGATCTCTACATTTAATGCAAGTTCTTTGAAAGTCACAAGTGGCTTTTGGCAGATATTAACAAAGTCATCCAAACACAGGGAAAGGGAAAGGATTCAGAAGAGTCAAATACAAAATAGAAACATAGAAAGAGACAACCCGAAAGCAGGGAAGAGTTGTATAGCTAATGCTTACCGATTTCAGAACATACTATTGGCATAAGTATAAATATATAGACCAATTGAATCGAATTGATAGTTGAGAAATAAACCCTATACTTATGATCAATTAATTTCTGGCAGAAATCTCAGGTAATCCAATGAAGGAAATAAAAGGGCAATACATAGGTAGATGGATAAATAAACAAATTTAAACATTTACCTCATACTGACTGCACAAAAATGCAAATAAGAGATTTTCAAAAGAACCTGGCCAAAACAGGGTAGAGGGGGGCCCTTAAAACTTAGAGGCAAAACTATTTGAAGACATTAGAAAAAAAATGTTTATGACAACAATTAGAAAACTCTAACTTTTAAATTTTTCGTTTGAAAAGATAAACCACAGAATAGAAAAACATATTTGAAAAACTCTTATGGTCCAGAATTACAGATTCTCTAATAACAAAAAAAAAAAAGAAAGAAAACACAAATTAGAAACTCTCACTAAAATGTAGAGTCCATTGTGACCCTTAGTTGCGCTAGAAGACAGGGTAGAATTGCCCCTGTGGATTTCAGACTGTCATTTTTATGGTCGTAGATAACAAACGTTTCTCTCACAGAACAAGTAGTGGTTTGAACTGCTTTGAGCCAAGATCCATCTGACATCAGCAATGATATCCCTTTTTACATGCCCTCTCCTGAATCCGCCCAGAACCGCTACAGCTGCCTGTCAATAGATAGCTGCAATGATGGTGGCAAGATCGTCAGCACACTACTTGCATGTGATATTGGGGGGGGTTGTGGTATATTTTCTATAATTTGAGCATTTTGTTATGTGACTTTCCTTGGAAAGGGCACAAGTATGGGTCACTGGCAGTCAATAGACCAAGTAGCAAGCTGTCCTCCACATTTTCCGGCACAAACACTAAGTTCTTCCAGGGCGTCGACAGTTGTTGAAACATTTCACTGGTTATTCCATCAACTCCTGGAGCCTCGACAGCATCAGTTCTCGACACAATCGGATCTAGAAGCGAAATATCGAGAACATTTTGCATCGGATCTCGAATAAAACATCGGACTCCAACCTGATGCACGTGATTTTTGTAAACAAAAGCAGTTCTTGTTTTGGTCACTTGGCGTTAGTTGTTGTTAGTACGCGTTGTTGACGTCGTTTGCGGCTGTGTTCCAAGCGTTTTACTATCATTTTTCTTAGTTTTTGTGGCTTTTTGTTTTTAGATAAAAGCCAGGCAGATCCTAATGGGGAAAAAGGCAAAAAAAGGAAAAAACTCCTGAAAAGCAGCTAACAGTTGAGTTTATGGAAGGGGATTCCCCTTCCAAACAATGACTCTCTCTGCATCCCTCCTCTCCACATCCGTGTCCACAGATCCAGATCCTCATCAATCTCAAGGTATGGGCCATACTGTAGTTGTTAAAAACTTTTTAAATGTTGTGCTTCTTACTTAAATTAAATTATTTGACCCTGAATTTATTTACTTTGAAATTTCTGTGTAATGTTTTGTATAAAAAGAGGGTAAATATTTGGTGGTCAAGAATGAATTAATCCATTTTTAGTTATTTCTTATGGGAAAAATTGATTAGGAACTCGACTGCATCACATCTTGATGCTTCTTCTAAGAACAGATTAGCGTCAATGTCCAGGCTTCTACTGTATATTCAATATATCTTGAACTTCTTTGCTTCAGCATCATTGGATCTTATTCATATGCTACTTGCTGAAATGGTTGAATTTCAACCACTTGTTTTGGTACAGTGACTACATTCATTCCATCTTATTTTGATGTTTCCTGCATCATTCAAAATTTTTTCCATAGAATCTTTCAAGGTTGGGACTCAAGCCTGATCAGCACGTTCTTCCCTTTTCGTTTTCTAATTCTAGGCCTTTGCAGGTTTCATTCTAATATTCGGTTTTGTCTTCTTGAGTTTCCCTTTGAAAATCTCTACTCAGTTCTTTGACTTCATCAGTTTCCCATTTACTCGAACTGGTCTATGTTTACAAGGAAGTTTCAGTCTCTTCTGTCATCACTTTGATCTTTGTTTTTTCTCTCCTATCCCTTTAATGGCCTGTCGCTTTCTTCATGAATGATGTGCTTGATGTCCTCCCACAGCCCTCAGGTCTTCTGTCATTAGTGTTCAATGCAGAAAATATATTTCTGAGATGTTCTCAAAATTCAGACGTATAGACTCAAGGTCATATTTTAACTCTAGTGAATTTGTTTTAATTTTCTTCTGAACTTAAATAGGAGCAATTGATGGTTTGTCACACCATCAGAATCTAGCCTAATCTTAACTGCTGATATTAAAATGTCTCTTCCCACAGATTTAGTTAAATTGATTTTCATGCAGTCCATCTGAAGAAGTCCATGTATATAGTCACAGTTGGTGTTGTTGGAAAAAAGTATTTTCTATGAAGAAATTATTGCTCTTGCAAAATTCTATCAGAGGATCCCGTAGACCATATTTTTCAACTACTGTTCCTTCCTTTGCATTTCCAAACATTACAATTGCCAATAATTTTCTATGTATTTTGATTGCATGTTTGATTAATTTTAGACTAGTAGAATTCTTTAACTTCTTCATAACTAGCTTTCATGGTTGGTGCATAAAAGTGAATAATAGTTGTATTGATTGGATTTCCTTGAAGAGGGATAGATATAATCCTATCACAGATAGCATCTTGGTTGTACAATTTCTGGCAACGTAAACCATATGATTTTCATTTTCAAAATGGCCAATACCAGATCATTTCACTCACTAGTGCCTAGAATACTGATCTTTACGAATTCCATTTCTTTTAACAACATCCACTTTTCCTAGAGTCATACTTTGTACCTTCTAAGTTATGAGTATGTATAGCTATTTGAAGCTGTTCTTTTTACGTTGAGTTGTTCAGCATCTGTAAATGAAGCGCCTCAAGGCTATAGTCCCACGGGTTTTACTCCATTCATGTCATGGTCAACTTTACTTCGAGAAGGTAGCTCCTCTCCAATCACATTTTGAGTTTGTTTTGACCAAAAGGCCTCATTTTCTGGCAGTATCTGGGACAATGCTCTGTTTCTATTAATTAGGCCTTAGATATCTGACATATTCCAGTTCTATACATTAGGTTTTCCTTGGCTAATTCCCTGGTCCTAGACAGCCAGTTTCACCACTTGTCTATAATTTCATCGTGTTGTAGTGGTTCCTGTGTTGCTGTGATGCTGGAAGCTATGCCACTGATATTTCAAACATCAGCAAGGTCACCCTAAGTGAATAGGTTTCATTGGTGCTTCTAGGTTAAGAAGGGACAATAATGAAGGACTTGGCTCCTGAATTTAGGGGAAGAAGTCACCTAAAAAATAGATGCATAGCTTCAAAACATTGTCAGACACTTAAGGAATGGGAGCAGAAAAATGTAGGAGGCGGTGCACAAAGATGGGCCCCTGGGCTCAGAAGGTTCTAAAAATGTGACGGAGGTGGGGCTCATTTCTTGGGGTGGAGTTGATCATGGGGACATGTGTTTGGAGGGGAGGTTTGGGGATCTTTATTTGCTGATGGGGCATGGCTCAAGGAAAGGGGAAAAAAACAGAAAATTCTAATATCCTGAACTTACAATGTGTGAGATATCAATCTATGAAAATTGGAAGTTATTAAAAATTGAATCTATATAAATTAATATCCTTTGAATTAGTTAGCTAAAGAAAACAGATATTGGCCACTTTGAATCAGAAATCATATGGTTTATTATGTGAGGGATAGCACGATCAAGAAGCATGGCACTGCATTCATTGTCAAACATCACAAATAAATCATGATGTACAATGCTACTGGTGATAGGTTTGCACATATCCTCCTTAAAGGAAACCCAATCAATATAGCTATTATTTAAAATTTATGTATGGTCCTCAAAAGCTATATATTATACTCTTGAAGAATTCTACCAATGGCTTCTGTTGGAAAGACAATTATGATTCATTGATAATTTGTTGGGAGCCATCCGAGCCATGCTGTCTAGCAAAGCAACAGCCTGGTAGAAGAAGGTTCTGCAGAGCAGAGCTTTCCAGCGAGGGTTTCCAACATCCCTCAAATACTTACTGTTGTTAAATCCATTCCTGAGAATTTTGTGCATTGTCATGTTTACCATACCTGGAGCAGATTTGAGGGCAGTCTTGAGAAGTACGAATGAAGCCAGATGTAAAACCTGCTTCTATGTGATGGGACTTTCCTTAACTGAGGTGCTTGAGAGGCTTAGACAGCGAGACACTTTTGGGAATTCTGAGGAGGATATGTGGGAATTGAGTGAGGAAGAAACCCCAAAGTTGAGGCCAGAGGAGAAAATGAAACCAACCGAAAACCCCTGGATTCCATTCAGATTAGGTAGTGGGAGACCCTTTTGGCCTCCCCAATATACAGGACCTTATAGACTGCCTCGCCCAACTGATGTCCCTTTACCTTGGACAGGGGTTTACATAGAAGGAAAGAGAATGGTTAACATTAATAGAAAACACGTAAAAGGGGAAACATTAAGTCTTTGGCAAAGAATCAGATGGTT
Organism: Echinops telfairi; assembly: GCF_000313985.2. NCBI lineage: Eukaryota > Metazoa > Chordata > Mammalia > Afrosoricida > Tenrecidae > Echinops > Echinops telfairi. The sequence goes on from NW_022103903.1 coordinate 2,724,550, forward strand.
TGGCTCCCCATGGCACCTCAGGAATATAAAAAATAAAAGAGACATAGGTAGACAATGGAACAGTTACCATGGGAGAGTTTGTAAAATAAAATATTTGAGAAGCATTTAATTCTTCTTGTAGATATTAGACTTTGAAGTAGCACATGAGGTAGTTTCATTGTGTTAAGTTAGTCAACGAGAAAAGGAACATTGTGAGCAAAAAATAGGGCAGTGAGTAGCATATGAGTCTAACCAAACTTTCTGAGCACCTCAATCAAGAATAGCATGTGACATTACGGGAAGAACCAGGAAGAGGACAGAAAGTGATAGAAAAATGTACAGACCTCATAATGGTCTTTTAGTAGGTTTTAGTGGAAACTATAAGGGTGACTTTGGAGTTAATCATAAGGCATTGTTTTTATGTAGTGGTCTGCAAAATTATTTATGGTATAAATAAAGCTGTTTGGAAGAACTCTGCAGAGATTGCTTCTACCAGAACATCTCTCGTGCCTGTCTCATCTGTGTTTGCCGACTTCACACCTCCTTCAGGTATCCAGTTCAACCCTCCCTCCCAGAGCTGGACTCCAACAATAATTATTAATGTTTGAAATGCAAAAAATGGAAACAAACAGGAAGGAACAGTAGCTGAAAAAGGTGGATGTCATAATAGAAATGAAGGTGATGATCATATGACAGAATTTTGCAAAACCAATGACTTTTTCTTAGAAAATACCTTTTTTTCAATAATACAAAATGTAATTATACACATGGACATCTCCAGGTGGAATAAATGGAAATCAAATTGAGTGCATCTGTTGGAGGATACTATGGAGAAGCTCAATACCAACTGCTAAAACCAGGGAAGGGCTGACTGGAACAGACCGTGAATTGCTCATATGTAAGTGAAAGATAAAGCTGAAAGAAATGAAAACATTTCCATGGAAGTCAAAATGTACACCTGAATTCAAGAATACCACAAGAACAGATTCAATATATACCAATATATAACAAATTTCCACAGATATTAGGCAAAGTTGCTGTTTAACCTCTACAACCAAAAAAGAGCAAGTATGTAAAAGCAGGAAACAAACAGAAGGTGCCTAAATAGAAAAGTTACTATCCTGGTTAAGAATCATGAAAAGTGTATACATTTTCCTGCTGAAAACAACTTTCCTTCTGGCAACACTGTTTTGATAGTTTGGCAATGGAGCCTGATGATGTTTTGATTCTCGAGGAATGTACTGGTATCAGAGTGGCCAAGCTATGGCATGGCAGATGGAGGCCCAGGTATAAGCTGCTCCTGTGGATTGGCATGGTAGCCCAGTTTCACAGCTTCATGTGGGACCTGTTTTTGAACCTGTCAAAGATCTTTCTTATGCAAACAGTCTTTTACTTTTATGACACATTGATCCTGTGGCTGGTGCCAGTCAACTGTTTGTTGTATAACAGGCACTCACTCAGTGGATCAGATATTTAATGCTGCAGGCTACTTCACTCCAGAATCCCAGCCCTTAATGAGGCGAGGATGTTCTTGTGCCTTGAGTTGTTGCACTTTATTCTTCAATAGAAGCAGTGTCAGGGATCATCAGGACAAAAAATCTTACCATAGTGAATGAGGGGGGAGTGCAGAGTGGAGAACCAAAGCCCATTTGTAGGCCACTGGACATCCCCTTACAGAAGGGTTTGGGGGAGGAGACGAGCCAATCAGGGTGCGATGTAGCAAGGATGAAAAATACAACTCTCCTCTAGTTCCTAAATGCTTCCTCCCCACCCCCACTATCATGATCTGAATTCTACCTTGCAAGTCTGGCTGGACCAGAGGATGTACACTGGTACAGATAGGAACTGGAAACACAAGGAATCCAGGGCAGATGATCCCTACAGGACCAGTAGTGTGAGTAGTGATTCTGGGAGGGTAGAGGGACGGACAACAGAAAAGTGGGTGAAGGGAGACGTTGGACAGGGAAAGGTATGAAAAAATAATAATTTACAAATTATCAATGGCTTATGAAGGAGGGAGGAGTGGGATGGGAGGGGAAAAATGAGGACCTGATGCCAGGGGCTTAATTGGAGAGCAAATGTTTTGAAAATAATGAGGGCAATGAATGCACAAATGTGCTTTGCACAATTGATGTATGTATGGATCGTGATAAGAGTTGTATGAGTCCCTAATAAAATGATTTAAAAAAAAAGAAGCAGTTTCTTCACCACCTGATTTGCTGACTCTATTATGCCCTGTCCTCAGCAGACTAACATAATATTTGTGAAAATGCATGGCTCTCGTGGTTATCATCAAGGAATTCTTATGCCTGCAGAAAGAAATCAAGAACACTTTCTTTAACTCAGCTCCCAAATGCACTATATATAATCTAGTCCTTTGGGAATACTGCTGAGAATTTAGCCCTCTTACATCTTTGCGCTGACCCACCAGATGTGCTTCAAGCAAAACCTGAGAGCACCTCTGGTAATGTAGTTTCTGTTACTGTAAAAATGGAAGTCAACTCAGACACAGAGAGAAGTTATCAGTCAAGATTCCAGCAGTAGAGGTGTCATCTGTCTTGCTAGGTTGCCTTATTAAGTGGTTGAAAGTTTATAATGTAAACAATTGTTTTAGGCCTACTTTCAGAGATGGTCTCAAAAATCATTGGAAAGCACAAAACATAAACTTGGGCAAAGGTGTGTGCAATTAAATAGCTCATTCATTCTTTGAAAACATTTATGTCCTGGGATGCGAATATAAATAGATTCTTGGGGAGTGGCTAATAGTCTGTAATGTTAGTTATGGATCTTACAAAAAAGGACATGAGCACTGGACATTCAGGTACTGTATTAATCATGTGGGAGGGAAAACAAAGTGAGAAGAACTTCTTCTAAATATTAACGATCACCCGAAAACATCTACAATTGAATAAACAAATATGCAACTGATTAGACAAAATGACTAGGGTTCTAGGGGTTAAATCAAAACCAAGCCCACAGCCATCGAGTTGATTCTGACTTGAAGCTGCATATGGTTTCTGAGATGGTAAATCTTAATGAGACCAGCAGCCTCATCTTTTTCCTGTTAAGCAACTGGTGGTGTTGAACTGCTGACCTTGTGCTTATAAGCCCAATGCAAGCACAATGCTTATCCCACAGTGCCACCAGATATCCTGCAAATACAGATCAAGAAGCCTTTATCATTGCCTACCCCAGAAATAGGAGCCCTGGCTAAGCACGAGGTCAGAGGTTCAAAACACCAGCTTCTCTGCTAGAGAAAGGTAGAGCTTTCTACTTCCAGTCTCAGAAACCCATAGGGTAGGTCTACCTTGCCCTGTAGTAGGGTCATTATGAGTCATAATCCACTCCAGGGCAGAGAGTGTTTTAGTTTATCCCAGAACTGCTGTCACTTGTCTATGTGTGTTGTCACTTGGCTTGTGTGTTGCTGGACATTATGTCATTGTATTTCAAATAACAACAGAGTCACCCATAGTGAACAGGTTTCTGTAGAGCTTCCAAGCTAAGAATAGATTTCAAATAAAAAATAGTATGTCCACCTCTGAGTAATTAGCCACTTAAAACCAATAAATAGCATTAAACCATTGTCAGATACTGAATCTGTCAGGAGTAGTAGCAGAATACTGTCAGGTATAGGGCCAAAGATGAGTCTGGTAGTTTGGAAGGAACTAATCATAACAAGATTATATTGCCTGTTTAAAAATTATAAAGGGTATGAGTCATCGTTGTATCCTCTCACCATATTTATTAAATCTTTATGCGGAGAAAACAATCAGAGAAGCTGGGCTGTATGAGGAAGAATTAAGGATGAATATGAAAAGAAAGCTTATTAGTAGACTTCCATATGCAGATGACCCAACCTAGCCTGTTGAAAGTGAGGAAGGCTTGAAGCACTTGTTGATGAAGATCTAGGGTTGCAGCCTTAAGTATGCATTATGACTCAGTATTAAGTTAGTCAAAGTCCTCACAATTGACCAATAAATGGATAAGCTATGACATTTATCAAGAATGTATCAAGAATTTATCTTGCTTGTATCAATCAATCAATGTTCATGGAAGCAGTAATCAAGAAATGAAATGATGTATGATAATGGCTAAATGTACTGCACAAGACCTCTTAAAATTGTTGAAGAGCAAGGATATTACTTTGAAAACTATGGGTCACCTGACCCAAGTCATGGTGTTTTCAGTAGTTCCATCGTATGAATATGCCAACACTGTCTATCAGTTTCCCTTATCGCGGTGGTTGGTATATTGCTGTAGGCTGAGGGCTAGGTCACTGTCATCTCAATGTTCATCAGGGTTTTGAAAATAGACAAGTTTCAGCGGAGCTTCCAGACTAAGGAACTGGCTGTCTACTGTGGCAGTTGTTAAGGGTCATTGAGCTGTTTCCAACCCATGGCTACCTTCTGTACAATAGTGCAATATATCACTCAGTCCTCACTGTTCTCACAAATTTTCCTATGCTTCAGCCCATTGTTGTAGATACCGTGTAAATCATTCTCTTTGACAGCCTCCTATCTCTCACTGCCCCTCTGCATTACCAAACATGATGTCTGAAGAATGGAAAATAAAGCCTCCTGCCCTTGCCTCTAATGGGCACTCTGACTATTCTTCTTCCAAAACAGATCAGTTGGTCCTCTTATCCGTCCATGGTCCTTTCAATATTCTCCTCCAGCACTACAACTCGAATGTATCAATTATTCTTCAGTCTTCCATATTCAATATCCAACTTCCACATGCACATCAAGCAAAAGAAAACACCTTGGCTTGGGTCAGGATAACCAAAGTCCTAAAATTAACATCCTTGTTTTTCGATATTCTAAAGAGTTTTTTGTAGGCAGATTTACCCCATGCAATACCTCTTTGATCTCTTGACTGCTACGATCATAAGCATTGATTGTGGAGCAAAGCAAGACAAAAGCCGTGATAAATTCAAGCTACTCTCCACTTATCACGAGAGCTAGCTGTGAGGGTTTGGGTGCTTCTGATTTTTAACCAACAAGGTTGTGTCCTCCGCATACCACAGGTTGTTAGTAAGCCTTCTTCTCATTCTGATGCCACACTCTTCTGCATATGATCCAAATTCTATAATGATTGACTAAACATATAGATCGAACAAGTGTGGAGAGAAGATGCAATCCTGACACACACCTTTCCTGTTTGTTTTTTTAAAGTGGTATAATCATGTGAAAATAGATAGCATAACAGTCTCTTGATCCATGTACATGTACGTGCTCAAGAGCACAGTGAACTAGTCTGGATTTCGCATTCTAATCTATGTCATTGCCTATGTGGTCAAATGCTTTGGCATAGGCAGTAAAACACAAGTAAGCATATTTCTATTGTTTTATTTTGCATTGAGCCCAGACCCATCTGGCTTCAGCAATAATATCTCTTGTTCCGTGTCCTCTTCTGAATCAAGACTAAACCTCTGGGAACACCTTGTCAATGTATTGTTGCAACCGTTGTTGAATGATCTTCAGGGGAAAAGGATTACTTTCATGGGATGTCAGTGATACTGCACTATAATCTGAACGTTCTTTTAGGTCACTTTTCTTTGGAATGGGTACAAATATGGATCGCTTCCAGTCAGTTTCCCACGTTGCTCCCTTTCAAATTTCCTGGCATAGACACTGTTTTCAGTCTTTTCTCAGTTGTTGAAACATTTTATTTGGTATTCCATAAATTCCTAGAGCCTTTTTGTTTGGGTTCAAGAATTCATTGCAATAGCAACACAGAACTTATACATGATACTCAATATTAGTGGTTACATGTTCAGCTGCTAACTACAAGGTCAACAGTTCAAAACTGCCAGGGGCTCTACTGGGGAAAGACGGGACTTACAGTACTATTCCTGCAAAAAATTTCAGAAACCAACATCAACTCGATGGCAGTGAGTTTTTCATTCGGGAAGTTAATAGGTTACCACAGTAAGGATCATTAAACAGTAAGGGTACAGTCAACAGTCCATAGGAACACCTCTCCACAGTCAGCAGCCAGTCTCCCTCTCATCCTCAGCCTCCCTGCTAAGTGGTGTCTTGGCCTCTTCGTTATAGTCTAATTGCCTTGGCACTGCTCTGTCCCATAGTCTTCAGGCCACATTCTCTGGTTCCTCTCACCTCTGCCTCTTCAGACAGAGCTGAATGCACTCTAATGAAGGTCCTGGGCTTTCTCTCTCTGCTGCTACTGCATAGATGGTTCATCCTTATAGCCAGGAGGTTGGTAATGAAAACTGATCAATCCCTTCTCTCAGTGTTATGCATGCCCCATTTGTACCGCCACAGCGCATTGTTTGGTGAGAGTTACAAACACTTGGGTTGAAGAACTAAATTAAGACATTTTACTCCACCACCACATTACTTGAGATAATTAGTTTATATAAAATCTAAGATCTGACAAGCTCCAAAATTAAAACAAAGAAAAAATTTTATTCCCATAATTATCAGAAAATCATAATTGATACATAACTGCAGATGCTTTCTGTCTCATACATTATGTGTACAGATTAAAAGTTAAACTTGTCTTTAGGTCAGAAGAAGGATGACCTTTTTGATCATATTTGCTATGCATAAGTGGGCAAAAACATTTTTATCTTGTTATTTTGAATAAGTAGCCTCAGAAAAATATTGATGAAAATTTTCTACCATGAGACATTATTTGGGCAAGGTACACTTGAAAAATAATTCTATAAGACTAAACAATATTTAATATAATTAAATGTTTTGAAAACTTTCGTGTACTAATAAAATGTGACTATGGTATATGCTTGATATAGTGATGGAAAGTTGACTTTAACTCTGTGTCATCATTCAAAGATAGGCTACATTATTCATCTAATTTTATATTACTGTCTCTTAAGTATAACACACTGGATTTCAAAAACAAGAAGGAAAGCAGATAGACATATAACTCGGAAGACATTCTGTGCATTCTTCCATCTAAATTGTTTTTTGTGTTTTTTTTTCCCTCTCAACGTTATTGATTTTGGCCCAGAGATAAACCCAGTCACTGTGAGTGATAAAGTATCACCAAATCCCATTGACTTTTTCTTTTTGTGCTGTAGTTTTTGTCAGGCCAATGAATTATCCTTGGCTTATACTTTGTTCTCTAAGGCATAAATCAAGATTAAAAAAAAAAAAGTTAGATTCTCACAAGTTTGGAGGAATAATGCCAAATACATCATGAAATAGTTTCTAAGCTTTTTTAAAAATTAGAAATGTCTTGCTCTAGTTCATAGAATGTCTATATAATTACAGATTATTAATGACTAAAAGTGGATGATTTTCATAAATATTGATTGTTAGTGAACAAGCAAAATGTTTTCTCCTGCTTAATGTTCTTTAGCTGAAACAGAATATAAATCTTCTCTGTAATTTCAGTGAGTGAAGATTACACCAGAGTCAGAAGGATATTATTAATGGCAAAATCTCATTCCATTTTTAACTTTTTACTGATGTAGTACTAAATATGATATATGTTCATCTCTCTTCTTTTATCTATCTACCTTTAAATATTAAATTTAACTCTAGGAAGTGGACATTGTTGTTATCTCTCTTTTATAAAGGTGAAAACTAAGGTATTACAATGATAACAAGGTAACGTTCCAAAGTTAACCAATCTAATATGTGGTATTGTTTTTGTCTTATTATCGTTCAGTGATAATATTCTGATAATTAGTGGGACTGATAGCTGTTCTGATCTAAGCAAATGAACTTTGGACCATTACAATGTAAAGCTGTATTATAAATCTACATGTCATTTTATATTATTCCAATGTTAGAAATAGATTCTGAATGTTTACGTATACTTTCTAAAACATTAGACTTCACAAGCAACCAGCAAATGAAAGTCATGATGACTACTTGTGTAATAGCAGTAGTCATAAAAGAAAACCAAAGACCAGTAGCCATGGTATTTTCAATAGCCTGACTTAAACTGGACCAGATTTCTACAACTGTGTAAGTCATTTCTTGATATGGATCTCTTTTTATATACAACACATACAAGCGTCACTGGATTTGTTTCTCTAGAGAACCCAACCAAACACATGCATATTTGATATTCTTCAATCTCCTTTTCTTGAGATGAGAGTAAATGAATAGTTGTACCCAACATGATCACTCACAAGACTTTAAGACCTTAGTTACAAGTTATCGAAGTAGGATTTAGAACAATGTATTTTTGAATGATAACAATTGACTTCATGACTCCCAAAGACTACAGTCCTGAGCTCTTAGTGCAGTGACTCATTTCCTATAGGTATTTGGTTATGACTTCAAATAGCTAGTTTTCATAATTTTCCCCTTGATTAGGCCAAGACCACTGTGTTATTAAATACCTAATCACAGGAGTGATAATTTGCCATATGCACAGTTCAGGCTTTCATGCAATGGGGGGAACTTAGACACTGATTAAAATAGCAGGCATGTGTCTTGGGAACCAACTTAGAATTCTCCTTGCCACCAAAAGGCTTTTCTTCGGTATTTAATGAAGTCATACATTTTGTGAAAATTGATTTAGATAAGGAACTTCAGTGATCTCAAAAAGCACTTAATAGAATTATTGTGTAACAAGCCATCAGATTTTACTGAAAATAGCACATAAAAAATCTTCCATAAAGAAATATTTTATTTTGTATAAGATATAAATAATCTTGATTTTATGACAATATTACCTATATATACATTGCAAAAATGTTAGAGGACAGGTTCATTGAAAATTTTCTGTCAATTTTCTGTCACTTGTTAATAAATAAAATGCTATGCACTCCCAAAGAAATCCAATGAAGTACAATTTGCAGTGAGAGGTAAAGTAAATGTCTGTGTATTTCATTTTATCATCTCCTCAATGAGTGAGCACTTACAAAAATTTAATTAGCATCCAGGTGTCTGACCTCCTGTAGTTTCACATAGGGGAATGAAAATCAAGAGCAACAGTTCAAAGCTAAATCTTATAGGACAGAGGTCAGATATGTATCATCTCTTCAAATTTTTTATGAATTTTAGTACCAACCATCCCTCCCAATGCACTCTGCTTCTCTAAAAGTTTCAACAATATGTTGCAGTAATCACAAAGACCTCACAGCTAACAGCCATTATTATGGGATTTATTAAGGAAAATAACAGGTCATGATTGAAGATCATAAATAACCAAGATACATTCTTCAGTTGAGACTGTTTTTTCCCTCTGCCACACTCAAGGCATCCTCTTATGAAACAGCCTACGAATGTACATCTGCAACCGCTATTGGATGATCTTAAGCAACATTTTACTTGTGTGTGACATCAGGGATATTGTTCTATAATTTGAGCATTCTGTTTTAGGAACGGGAACAAATACCGATCTCTCTCAGTTAGTTGGACAAGTATCTGACTTCCAAATTTACTGGCATAGATTAGGGAGTGTTTTCAGTGCTTTTTCAGCTTTCTGAAACAGTTCAGCAGGTATTCCATTAATTCCTGTAGCCTTGGTTTTGGTTGATGCATTTGGTGCAGTTTAAACTTCTACCTTCATCACTATTACTTCTGCCTGATATGCTACCTTTTGAAAAGGCATTCCGCCGACTAGTTCTTTTTGTTACAGTGACTGTGCATTCTTCCCGTATTCTCTTGAGGCTTCCTGCATCATTCAATGCTTTGCCTATAGACTCTAAACATTGCAATTTGAGGCTTGAATTTTTTCTTGAGTTCTTTAAGTTTCATATGTGCTGAGAGTTTTTGTCCCTTTTGATTTTATAATTCTAGGCCCTTCCACATGTCGTCATAATCTCTGGCTTGGTTTTCTCTTCCTTAGCTGGCTTTTGAAATTTTCTATTCAGATCCTTGACTTCATCCTTTCTTCCAGACTACGAACAGACATGAAGAAGGACATGGCTCTCCACTTAGAGGAAAGAAGCTGCTGAAAAGCTTGTGCATAGCCTCAAAGAATCTGTGAACACTGAGACCCTAAATAAAAGAAGCAGAACATTCTCAGATGCACTGCCTGAGGATGGGCCCTCAGGTTCCAGGGTTCTCGAAATGCGATTGAAGTGGAGCAGATTTCTTGGAGAGGAGTCAACCATGGCAGTGTGAGTCTGGTAAAGCCTGGGGGAGTGGAGACGTTGGGATCTTCATTTACTTCTGGGCATGACCAAGGTAAAGAGAAACAGCTCCACGAGGAAACTGATCAAACAAGCAAGCAAGATGTATTGATAGTCATTGGTGATTAGAATGCAAGATTTGGAAATAAAAATGAAGAAATAGTAATTGGAAAATATAGACTGGGTTAGATAGAAACGAACCTGGAGAAATGAACTCATGAGAGTATTTTGCTAAATCAATGGCTTGTTCATAGCAAATTTTTTTTTCAACAACACAAAAGACGACTATTTTATAGGGACTTCCCTAGATGGTATACAAATTAACTACATCTGTGGGAAGACAGAATGGAGAAGGTCAATATCAGCTGCTAAAACCATACTGGAGATCAACTGTGGAATAGACCATCAATTGCTCCTATGTAAGTTCAGGATAAAGCCAAAGAAAATTAAAACAAAACCACAAGAGTCAGAACATGACCTTGAATCTTATTTCTTGAACACTGCAACTTTACAATAATGGGGAAATTTTGCCCACTGATGAGGTGGGCAAAAGACCTGAGCTGCAGATTCACAAAGGAGGAAACCGAAATGGCAAATAAACATATGAGAAAATGTTCATGATCATTAAGCATCCTAAAAATGAAAATCAAAACAACCATGAGATACCACCTAACACCCACAAGGACAGCCCAACTGTAAAGCACCGATGAAACACACAATATTCCTCTGGTTCCTTGAGTCTTTTTCACCCCCACTACCATGACCCCTATGATGCCTCTCACTTCAGACTAGACCAGAGCATGTTCACAGGGGTAGATAAGACATAAGAACTCGACACACACAACCCAGGAGCAGGGATGGACATAGCAATACCAGATGAGTAGGGAGAAGGGAAGGGGAGGGGAATAAGGGGGAACCGTTCATAATGATCGACACAAAACCACACACACCCCTTCATGGGGAAGAACAACGGAAACCACAGGGGAAGGGAGACAGTGGTCGGTGTGAGATATGGAAATAATAATAATTTATAATTTATTCAGGGGTCACAAGTAGGGAGGGAGGGGGGTGGAAAAGCGGAGCTGATACCAAGGGCTCAATAGAAAGTAATTGTCTAGAAAAGAATGATGGCAACATATGTACAAATGTGCCTGATAAAATTGCTGTATGGATTGTTATAAGAATTGTAAAAGTCCTTAATAAAATGATTTAAAAAAAGGATAGCCCAATTCAAAAAAATCAGAAAACAACTAATGTTGGTGGTGGTGTGGTAAGATAGTAACTTTCATTCACTGATGATGGTCTTGTAGATACATACAGCCACTGTGGAAATCAATTTGGCATTACCTAAACCTAATGGAAATTCAGTTACCTTATGACCCAACAATTCCACTGGGCATATACTCAGAAGAAATAAGAAACAGGCCATGACCAGACATTTGTGCTCTGTGGTAGTTATATAATCTACTGTCAATTTGAGCCAGGGGTGGAGTCTAGCCTGTCAATCAGGTCACAGATTGATGACCTCATATGGAGGCACAATGGAGGGAAATAGCTCACTGGAGGCCTGAGGCACTCTCTCTGCTTCATATTCCTGACGACAAGCCACTTGGAACTATGATGATGGAGCAAGATCCCTGGGGCTGGAGGAGCCACATAGAGTCATGCCAGCTGAGATACTTCCACCACCACTGGATCCACAAGACTTTCCAGCCACTGATCAGTGATAGTCCTGCATTCAGCATCATTGCATGGCTGCATGAATCTAAAGAGGAATTTATGGACTAGTATCAAAATACGGGATAATGTCAGACTTGATCAGTACCGGGTTGAGATCTTTTCTTAATGCACATTTGCTTTTTGATATAAAGTTCTCTCTTATACACATATGCTTTTCCCTAGATTTGTTTCTTTAGTCAACCAGGACTAACACATGCTCCAATGTTCATCACTGCACAATTTATAATCACAAAGAATTGGAAACAGGACAAACTTCCATCAACAGACAAATGGATTAAGAAACTCTGGCATATACACACAATGGAGTACTATGTGTTCATAAAAAAACAGTGAAGAAATGATGAAGCGCCACATCTCATGGAAGGGGTTGGAGGATGTTATGCTGAGTGAAGTTAGCCAAGCACAAGAGGTTAAGTCCAGCATGAATCCACTGAGGTAAGTTCAAACAGCAAAACAACGGGCACAGGGGAAAATGTATACATCACACAGTTCCCAGGATGAGTACCAGTCTGGCAAGAGCCAGACTGAATACAATGATGCATACATCATCAGTGTATGCAGTGTGGAAGGACATCTTCACCCCAGCCCCCACCCCCCACCCCAGCCCCTCTCATATGCCTTTATGGCCATAGAGGGTTAGGGGAAGAAAAATGATGGAAATGTTTTTCCACCCAAGGCGAGGGTACTGTTTATGTCTCCACAGGAAAGAGAGAGAGAGAGAAGGCCTCATCACAGTGCGGCAAGCCTTGATGACCAAGTTCCTTCTCAGAGCAGCTGATATGTAGAGAGGACAGCAGAGCTTGTCCCAGCTTGAGACTTGATGTCCCCTGCCTAGATGACAGTGATACAGAGGACAACACTGAAGATCCAGTTCAGGACATGACGAGCCCTTATGGGGGCAAACCAAGAGGGGACTGCAACAGTCCAGCTATGGGAGCAAAGCCAGAAGTCCCATGATAGCAGACATGTGACTCACGGAGTGGGGAGGGAGGCAGCGCTTGGCAGCCTTTCTTCTGAACTGGTTGGGGCATATTCGCAAGGGGACCACACTGAAAGTTAAAGGTATAGTGTGGTGTGAGGAATGGAGCACTAGATTGCTCCAGCCTTGACTACAGAAAGGACAATCGGGTCATGTAGAAGGTGTGTCCCTCGGACTTGAATGCTGAGGACTAAAAGGGTATGCATGCTGCTGGCTAAGCAGAACCTGGAAGATGGAGTGCTGAAAGGAAAGGGGAATGGACCCATAGATTTTATCAGGGCCTGTTCACTATTTAATAGAGGGATACATATCCAAGCCAGGACAATAGTTAGACATGAAGCTATTAGCATGGGCTCGTTTTTTGTTTTGTTTTTTTGTCTTATTTTTTTTCTCTTTTGGTGTCTATATAAGATAGGCAGGATAAAAATCCCAAGGAGATGGCAACATGACCAAAGTTTGAGGTGTGGGGGCAGGTGGCATAGGAGAGGAGGAGGCAGGGGGAGAGGAACGGTAAGCCAATAATGACAAAGAGTAATAGCAAGGGACCTAAAAAGGATGTTGAGGAGAGGATAGCATTCCTGTTTGTGTTTGATGAATTGAAATGTGTCCGAGCGGATCACTGCGAGGTGAAAGATGGGTAAATATGATAGTGAGGCAGGAGGAAAGAAAAAAAAATAGAGGAAAGAACAAGAAAGTAAAAATATATACATTGGTGTTAACATAGATATGTATATATGTGAATATAGATGTATATATAAATACAACAAGGAAGCAGATGGACTTTGGGCCTCTAGTTTAATCTTACCTCGGTACAAGGATGATTTGTTCTAATATTGTAGCAATGTATGATATTCACCTCCCCAACACAATCACTGAAGACAAAATGGGTGCATAAGCAAATGTAGTGAAGAAAGCTGAGGGTGTCTGGGTATTAAAAGGTATATCATCTGGGGTTTTAAAGGTTAAACAAGTAACCATCTATACAGAAGCAACAAAGTCCGCATGGAAGAAGCACATCAGCCTGCGTGATCATGAGGTATGGATGGGAATAGGTATTGGAAGTTCAAAAACAAGCAGTCAAATTGATGTGAAGGAGCCTAAACAAAGTGAAGAAGCCAAAACCAATTCTAAGACAATTGGTCAATTCAAAGCCAATTCTAAGATAATTGGTCAGTCCCTCACTGAAGGGCCATACGGAAGGGGTGATATATCCAGGGTGCAGTATAGCACTGTTAAGGCACATAACTATCCTCTAATTCTTTATATTTCCTGCCCCTATTATTATTGTCTTAGTAAGAGCTCCCAATAGAATGGGAATAAATGACCCTGCGTCTAGTCCACCTGAATTTCAAGAACAGATAAGCTGCATTGAACTAATTACGGAAGATGTGATGAGCTGGAACAGGCCATCAAGTCCATCTGTCATGAAGAAAGCAAAAAGTCATTGAAAATATGAGAGAGAAAGAAAGAAAGATGAAAGTGGATATCAGAAGAAACTCAGAAATTGGTATTAATCAGAGTGGCTAAATAAATGGAAGATATGCACTCATAGATTATTGCTATTTCCAAAGTGTTTACTCTTATGATCATCTTTGTTTCTTTTTTACCTTGATATTCTCATGCTAAACTCATTCTTATTATATATTGCCACTCGATTCTCTATAGTTATTAGTGTGTACCATCTATGATCTTTGTTGTTGTTAATTGCCATCAATTGGATACTGAACCACCTTAAAATTGTTATCTTTGTTGTTGTTAATTGCCATCAATTGGATACTGAACCACCTTAAAATTGTTATGTTTGATGCAAGGAGGTACATGCTACCCCAACACAAAGAAGGGGAAAGAGACAAAAGGGAGGGGTGAAAAGGAAGAGAAGGGGAGACAATGGCACGGGGGCAGCTGAGCACTAACCCACTCAGGGGGAGAGAACTGGTTATGTCTTCACAGAATTGGGAGTGAGCATGCAGACCCCACCAGGGCAAACCAAACCTTGAGGGCAATGTAACCACTTGGAGCAACACATGAACAGAGTGGGCTACAGGGCCAGCCCTGATCAGAGCCAAACAGACCCTTTCCCTAGAAGTATGTGCTACAGAGGACAGCAGTAAACCTACAGATCTTGGGGAGGGGCCAGCATGCCATGTCCACATGGAAGCAAACCCAGGAGGAAACAGAAAGAGCAACAGTTTAGACCCCATTTGGCACACCAAACCCTGAGGACAACGTCCCTGCACAGAGCTGCTAAGTCACAGAGAGAACTGTAGGGTCCACAACAGCTCAAGGCATGGTGTCCCCTCCCTGGAGCATACTGCGGCAGAGGACAATACTGGGGTCACACACAGGGAGTTAGTCTGGTCTGAACATCCCACAGCGGGGCGAACTGAAAGGGAACATAACGGACCAACAACGGAAGAAAAGCAAAGCCACAAAGCCCTAAGGAGCTCCCAAAATAGACTTCAGGTTAGGAAGTGCAGGCCCTAGAATTCCCCTAGGACCAGCGGGGAGATAGTCATAAAGGCCAGTGGACAGACCTGGAATTATATCTACTTGGTGGCTAGTTATTATTATCTTTTTAACTTATTTCTATTCTTATTCAATCTTTTGTTTTGTCTCTGTTATTGTTGATTTGCTTACCTATATAAGACAGATATGGGAAGCAACTCAAGGAGAAAGTAATGGGGGTGAGAGTTCTGGAAGGACTTGGGCAGAGGAAGTAGAGAGGGAAGGTAGCGGTGAGCAAACAGCACCTTATATAGGGGAACAACTGGGGAATTAAACTAAACAATGAGGAGGTCATAGAGATCTGGGAAGGGTGTGTGTGTGTTTCAGCAACAGCAATCAAGCTGAGAGGAATTACTAAGAGGCAGAAGAAGGGCAAGCATGATGGTGGGGCAGAAGGAAGGTAAAAGGAAACAGAGAAGTGATCTAGCAAGCAAAGCTATGGATAGCATTATAAGCATAGGTGTGTATATATGTAAATACATTAATTCATAAAAATAGAGGTACTGGCCTATGAACATATACTTATATGGCAATACTCTGAGGTAGTGGATGGACTTTGGGCCTCTGCTCAAGCCTTCCCTCAATGCAAGAACACTTTTTTCTAACAACCTGGCACTCTGTGATGTTCATCCTCCCAGTACAATCGCTGAAGACAATATGGGTGTATAAGAAAATGTGATGAAGAAACTGATGGTGCCCAGCTATCAAAAGATAGGTGTCTTAAATGTTTGAAGCTAAACAAGCATCCATCTAGCAGAGAAGCAACAAGCCCATATGGGAAAAACACACTAGCCTGTGTGATCATGAGGTGTCGACGGGATCAGGTGACAGGCATCTGAAGAACCGCAAAACAAGCAAACAAACAAACACCATATTGTTAGAACAAGGGGGGGGGGGAGTCAGAGTAGAGACCCCCAAACCCATCTGTGGACAACAGGACATCCCCCTCACAGAAGACTCACAAGGAAGGAATGAGTCAACCAGGGCGCAGTATAACACACAATATTCCTCTGGTTCCTTGAGGATTCCTCACCCCCCACTCTCATGACCACAGCCCTGCCTTTCACTGAGGGCTAGACTGCAGCATATGCTTGGGTGCAGGTAAGAGATAAGAGCTCAAGACACAAGGAATCCACATACAGGAATGGGAGTAGCAATACCTGGTGAGTAGGAGGAAGATGGGAAAAGGAGAGGAGGAAGGGGGAACTGAATGCAACGATGGACACATAACCACAACCCCCAGGGTGCCAACCAACAGAAACCGTGGGGAAAGGGAGACAGTGGTTGGTGTAAGATATGAAAAAACTAATAATGTATAATTTATCAACAGGTCATGAGTGTGAGGGCAGGGGAAGCAGGGGAAAAAGAGGAGGTGATCCCAAGGGCTCAATAAAAGGAAATGTTTGAAAATAACGATGGCAACATATGTACAAATATGCTTGACACAATTGATGTTTGAATTTCATAAAAGCTGTAAGAGCCCCCAATAAAATGATCTTTTAAGACAAATTAAAAAAGGAAGAAAGATAATGTTTACCAATTGTTGATGCCAATAATTGTACATGTCCGCTTGATATAATCAATGTATATATGGTTATAATCTATGTAAGAGCCCCCAGTGAAATGATTTATTGATTTAAAAATAAATTGTTAGGGTTGAGTCTTTGTTGTAAGCGTTGTGTTAATACATTTCCTTTGTAGTGTGTTCTATGGTCTCCCTCTGTTTTTCTCTGATCTGCTTTAGCAAGTACTTTTCTAGGGACTAGTCTCTTCTAATAACAGGAAGTCCCGCCTTCCTCAATTCTTAGGAGCATTCTGGCTGTACTACTTCTACAACTGATTTGTCTGCTCTCTGGCAATCTATGTTATTTTAAATATTATTTTCCATGGCCAATGAAGATGTCATTATTCCTGCAAAATTTTATAAGGAGATCTCCAGGGACAGTTCCATCACCGGGACCATATTTTCCAAATACTGTTCATTTTTCTTTGTTTCTAACTGTTGCATTCCAATCACCAATCATTATAAATATATATTGATTGCATGTTTGATTCATTTTATATCAAAGTTGATATTTTTTTCATTTTTCCATTACTAACTTTAGTATTTGGTGTATAATTTGAATAACAATTTTAGTAACTGGACTTCTACGTGTGTAGATATAACCCTATCACAGAAAGAAATTTACTTCAATATAGATCTTGAACTCTTCTTTAGATAATGAATATGACACCTTCCCTGGGATTTTGAACTTCCTGGATTATCCTAATCAAAAAGGCCAATATTTGTCCATTTCAACTAATTAATGCCTAAAACATCAATATTTATGTTTTACATTCCAGTTTTTACTACTTCTAATTTACCTAGATTCATATATTATAAATTCCACACTCTGATTGTTAATGAGTCCTTGCAGCTGTTTCTTCTCATTTTGAGACGTGCCTCAGGAGCCAATGAAGGCCACGAAAGCTTTACTTCATCCCTGACACCATGGCTGACTCAAATTTGTGGAGGAAACACTTTCTTAGTCATAGTTTTGTTGCATTTCAACCTAATGAGTTCAACTTTGGGCACTCGAAGTATGGCTGAAAATGTTCAACTGCTCCTCATAAAATATTAAGTGGCGAATCCCCCAGAAGTTGGCGGCTTTTTCCTTCTTTGTAGTGTGTTCTTAATCTTGAAGCTGCAGTGAAATGTATTCATCCTAGGTGGAGTGACCTTGCTGATATTTTAAATACTAGTGACATAATTTCACCATCCCACCACCAGGCAAGTTACCGCAATATGACAGATACCAAATCCAGGGGTATGTAGGGAGGAAGCCAACCACAAAGGGCGGGGGGAGGAAAGGGATTAATTTTTATTAAAAAAAAAAGAAAAGAAAACATGGTAGTCGGATGGTTCAAAACGCCCTCACATTAAAGAATTTCTTTTAAAGAATGTCCCTCTAAGTTAATTTTTGACTTTGTCTTTTCCTCTTCATTACTAACACGAAAACCCTTATTTAAACCTGAACCCATTTATAAAGTGTTTACATAGCAGTGATTCCTTTAAATTCTTATCACCATCCCTCTGCATTCTTTCCATTAGTTTCAATATCCTGGTTAACTGATTTCCTCCTCTCTGTCTAAATAACCCTTGCAGCATGAATCCTGCTATGAAATAGTTTAAACTCTCCAGGTGACTCAAAGAACACAAACTTCAATAACTAACTAATGGCGTGAGTCAGAGTCAAATAAGCAATAAAAACCATCAGTGCATATCTGAGGTGTGTTATTCTGGCTTCGCTAGAGACACAAATCCAGAGTCACTCATATGTGCTGATATCAAAGAGCAAATATATATTGAGAAAACATCCCAGCCCAGTCCAGATGAAGTCCCTAAGTCCAATATTAGCCCATATGTCTGATACTAGTCCATGAATTTCTTTTCAGACTCACATAGTCATTCACAATGATGCAACATGGAGGAATATCACAGGCCAGTGGGTACAGAGTCTCGTGGATCTAATGGTAGTGGAAGCATCATGTGGCTCTGGCTGGTCTCAGCCATGTGGTTCGTTAACAGGAAGGAGAAGCAGAGAGAACATGTGACCTACCTCCAGGGAGGAGAGGAAGTTCCCAGAATCCTCATGAGAAGGCCATGCCCACCAGGAGGTGTCATCAGGCTGTGACCTGACTACAGGCTAAACTCCATACCTTCAGTCTTTATACCCTCAAATTGACATGAGGTTATGTAACTACCACATGAGGCAAGAGAGACCACCAAGAACTGGGAGAAGATTTGTGTTTATGACAAATGACAGCAGAATCCAAATGAGGAATGCTCCTGATTTTAGGGTTGCATTAGAAAATAATAATATCTAAAATGGATATACAAGGAAAAGAAAATATAACATTTGCCACCAAGAAAAATTTCTAGGAAGCATACATAAAGATGTTATGTACATAAACAAAGTTTATAAAACTAATGCATTTTGTTTCCTTAGGTCTGTCCTAAGAATTCTTTTAAAGAGGCATGACTCTATAAACTAAATAAATTAGATGTGATTTAAATTATGGAAAATTCAAAAGATTTTTTTTTTAAGATTATTTATTTATTTTTTGTTTTAATCCCAGCTTTGTCTTTTTTAAAATCATTTTATTAGGGGCTCATACAACTCTTATCACAATCCATACATGCATCAATTGTGTAAAGCACATCTGTACATTCATTGCCCTCATCATTCTCAAAATATTTGCTCTCCACTTAAACCCCTGGTATAAGCTCCTCATTTTTCCCCTCCCTCCCCCCATCCCCCTTCCCTCATGAACCCTTGATAATTTATAAAAATTAATCAAAAGATTTTTTAAATGGCCACTATTTCTATTGCATGAATGGACTATTGCAAATACAGCAATGCACTGAGAATGTATGTGGGCTTTCACATCACCATTCAAAGGAGAAATATTCTGGTTCCATTTGATTTGTCATAGATTTTCAGACATTTCAAAATTCTTCAGAGGGGAAAAGAGCAACTCATATTGGTATTATAGTAAGGTATAAATATTTCTTTTTAAAACTTTAATGAAATGAAAGATTTACACAAGAGGAAAAGAGAAATCAAAGAGCTGGAGAAGGGTAAACTATTCAGCAGTTTAATATTAGAGTCATTTAGACTGTGGAACACAAAGCTGACAATCTGAAATTAAAGCTCCCACCTAATTTACAATAAAATATTATTAAAGTATTATCAAACTACTTTGTTTATTCAATTCAATGTCCAGCAGGTGTGATCACTGATCTCCAGAATTGACCTACTTGATTCTTCGAGGGCAGAGTGCATTATGATCTTCTATAATCTCCTAGGAGCCTCAACTAGGGCTATCTTCTTCAAAGCAAATTTTTTAGTAACCTTGCTTACATTTTTCACAATTTGTCAACAATCTCATTATTTCCATGATGCTCTTTAATTTCCATTTTCATTTTCTCTGGCATCCCTTTAACTTCTCATCTTTGCCTCCAGGTAGCTGTGGTCTGGTCTCATATATTTGCGTTTCTCCTTTACTTAGCAATGTGTGTTAGCTTAGTTTCTTCAACGATACTCCTGTCCACTTAAATTCAGATGTGAGTGTGGAAGATGTCTGTTGTTCTGTTAGCACGACAGCTGTAAGTTTTCTCATTACTTCAAATTGTGTTTTCATGTTCAGAGAAAGCCTCAAATATGAAATGAAAACTATACAGATGGCCAATTAAAAATGCAGTGATTTTCTTTATCTTTATTTCAATTGTCTATATGTGAATGAATATCGCATCTTTAATTCTTTAGAATATATTTGCATGGACTGTCTCGGGAGAGAAGCTCACCCAAAACAACTAAATATGTACAATTTTACAAAAATTGGATGGAAAGGTAAATGGAACCCCAGAATTTAGCACAAACTACAGAAATGAAGGAAGGTAATATACTCAAGAAAATAAGACAAATTCACCAAGATTTCCCTGTGGTTTCAACTAAGACAATCTGATTTAACTTTCTTGAATCCTAAATTATTCTTTTTAGTGTATTAAAGAAAAGAGCACTAGTATGGATTTTGCTTTTGACACTTGTGTGTTGACAGTGAAAAACATATTTCTCCAATGTTTTAAGTATAGAAGTAGCATCATTAACATATTTTATGAGACTTGGAAAAAACTGACAAATTTACATGTTTCACAAAATAGGATAAACAAAGTAAATTAGAATCTTCATGTGTTTAGATTAGTTTATAATGTGCAATATTTATATATAGTCACTTGCTGTGTAAATATGAGCTTCTCTATGCCTGTACCTTTAATTACATAAAAAGAAAAAGATTGGTTTATTATAATAATTCAGTGTAATAATATATGTAAAGCATTTGGAATAGTGGCAAAGATATAGTAATTACTTACAATTATTTTGTCACTAATACTATCAGTATCTTGTTCATGTAAATTATGCAAATGTATAATTTAGAGAATTTACTTATTTGAAATTAAGCACAATATAAATTAGAAATTTCAACCAATCCCAGAAAACAAATTTTGGGTATAGAATTTTTTTCTCCTAAAGATTTTTCCCTACACAGATATTTCTGCTTATCTTTATGAAATTTCAGATCATTCTATACTTTCTCTTCTATAACTTGCTTCTAATTTTTATTGCCATTTATTTCACAGATAGACATCATAATTTTAATGACTAATAAACTTATATTCTTGTGTGTATTGTAAGTTATTTGTATCCACTTGCAACAGCCATTTATACTGAACTCTATTTAATTTACTATAAATATTGCTGAACTAAAATATGTAATTTAATTTTCTGCATATTATTCTTTAAAAAATGATACCCAGATATATAAGAAAGACAATCTCTTGCTTTAATTCTTTATTACTTTGATAATTAATAAAATTTTCTTCATTTGACTTTATCAAGTTATTTTCCACAATCAATATAAGAGCTATGTGTCAAACTATTGATCTAAAGAGCTCAACTAAAAAACTCAGTATCAATCTTTGATATTATTTACCCTCTAATTAAAATAGGTAAATACACACCTATGAAGACCTATCTTCTGGAATCTTCTGTAACCTTGCTGACCTGGGATCCAGGTTCTGTATTGTTAACAGGACTTCCCAGTGACTCCCATTCTCCCCAGGCACATATGTGTTCCAAATACTGCACAGTCAATGCTATATATTAGTTTATCTAATTGAGTCATCTCTACAGATTATTTACAAGTTTAAATAAGCTCAGATAATCATAATTGTATAATTATAAATAGCTCAGACAAAAATTGCTTAAGGTTATATTCTAGAAAACAGTTCCATAAGGACTACAAGTCATATACCCTTACCAGTTTCCATTTGTTATTTGTTCAACTATGATGGTTAGTAAGATAGAGTTCTTTAACTTATCTAAGAAATGCCAATGACATAATAGAAAAGGTCATCAGCTCAACTATTTTAAATAATCAATGTTTGAGATTATTACTAGAGATAATGACAACTTTTGTAAAATGCATTGAAATAAATAATGTCTTTCTGAATGTGTATTGTGTATTTGCAGCTAAAGTCAGTTTATGATAATGGAAAGGATATAGAAGTAAAATTGAACTGTGAAAATTATTTTTAACAAATATTTTCAAATAATCGAGACTAAGGAGAATACAGAAAAAAATATCAACCATGTTTTAGTTTAAGACTTTGTAAGGCAAAAAAACTCAGCACAAAACAGCTATATATGACAAGTTTTCATTTTCTTCAGGTTACATACATAAATACATACACATATGTTATCATTGTTTGGTGTTCTCGCGTTGGTTCAAACTCAAAGTGACCCTCTGTACAAGAGAAAAAAAACACCATTTTGTTGTGCTGCACCATCTCACAATTGTTCTTATGTTCAATCCCCTTGTTGCAGCCACGGTGTCAACCCATCTTGTCTACAATCTTCCCCTTTTTCGGAGCCCCTTCACTTTATCAAACACGATGTCCTTTTCCAGGGACTGATTGGCCTTTCCTGATTTATGACCAAAGAATATAAGATGAATTCTCCCCATTCTTGCCTCTAAGGAACATTCTGGCCATATTTCTTCCAAGACAGACTTGATGGTCCTTTTGGCAGTCCTTAGTAGCTCCAATATTCTTTGCAAGCACAATTCAGACACATCAATTTTTAATTGGTCTTCATTCAATGTCCAATTTTCACATGCATTTGAGGAAATTGTAAAAAACCATGGACTTGGATCAGCCATAACTTAGTCCTCAGAGCAAGCTTCTTGCTTTTCAACCCACTGAAGAAGTCTTGTGCAGCAGATTTGACCAATTGCAATTCTAGTTTGATCTCTTAACTGCTGCTTCCATGATCATCGAGTGTGGATGCAAGATGAAATCCTTGACAACTTCAACCTTTTATCTGTTTCTTATGTTACCTATGGGTCTACTTGTGAGGGTTTTTGTTTTACATTTACTTTGAGTTGTTATCCATACTGAAGGCTGCAGCGTTGTCTCATCTGTATATCACAGCTTCACAATAAGTCTTCTTCTAATCCTGATGCTGCATTCTGCTTCATATATCCATCTTCTTGGGTGATTTTCCAAGCATACGGATTAAATAAGTATGGTGTGATGACCTAACACTGACACACATGTTCCTGACCTTAAACTCTGCAGTATTACCTTGTTCTGCTTACACATCTGCCACTTGATCCATGTGCAGGTTCTGCCTGAGCAAAATGAAGTGTTCTGGAATCCCCGCTCTTCTCTAGGATATCCATAGTTTGTATGATCAACACAGTCTAATGGTTTTTTTAGTCAATAAAGCACAGTAAACATCTTTCTGTTATCCTCTGTTTTCAGCCAAGATCCGTCTAATACCAGCGGTTAACACAGAGCATCTAAAGACTAACATCCCTCGTTCTACGTCCTCTTCTGAATCTTACCTGAACTCCTGGCAGCTCCCTGTCAGTGTTCTGTGGCAACTGTTGTTGGAAGATATTCAACCAGATGTTACTTGCAACCACATGTTAATGATATTGTTCTGTACTCTGTGCGTTCTATTAGGTCAATTTTCTTTGGAATGGGTACACATACGCCTCTCCTTCAGTCAAATGGCCAAGTAGCTGTGTTACAAATGTCTTGATATAGAAAAGTGAGTGCTTCCAGTGCTTCATCAGCTTGTTGAAACATTGCAATTAGTGTTCCATCACGCCCACATACATGTACATAGGTATACACATACAGCCGTCTTTACGATCTGGAATGGAAAGTGGTACATTATTTCTGAAATAATTTTATCATGAATCTGTGGGGCTGCTAACCACAAGATTAACAGTTCAAACTCAGCAGCTGCTCTGAAGGAGGAAGATGTGGCCAAAGTATTTACCACCTCGAATTCCAAAGGGCAGTCCTCTTCTGTCCTAGAAGGTTAATATGATTCTGAATTGGTACCGTGGCAAAGCATTTCACCTTTTCAAATTTATATTTGTCAAATTGGCCGCATCCTATCATTCTGTGCTCATTCATGAGATTTCAAAAGAAGACTTCGTAAGTAAATAAGAGGGCCTGCATGTAAAGTGTCCTTTGGGTTAATCATCACTAAAGTCCTTTTGGAAAGTATAGTGTTCTTATAATTATTTTTCTCAATCTATTTAGAAAACAGTTTCACAAACTCAGATAGCAGATAGAGATTAATGTAATATGGAATGAAGTTGTAAAGTATATCTGTAAAGAAGTTTTTAAGAATGTATTGTAATAAAGTAAAGATAACACATTTTAACATTTTCAAAGACTTGCCAGGGAAAGTGGCCAAGTTAATGCCAGAGCCCGATCCAGAACTAGGCTCTTTTTGTTCTTTTTGGATTCATGTGTTATTTTAATTGCTATAGCTATCCTATTTTAATGTGTGCTATTAGTAAAATTAAAAGCATTGTTTAAAATTGCTATGGCTATTCAATGTTAATAGTGTGCAATAAGTGAAAACACATATGCCATCCATTTTCTGAACCCTGTGAGGTCACTCTGTCATACAATTAAATACATGAGTAAATTTTTTACTTAATTTTTAAAAATTACTATGCCTAGATAACAATGTCCTGACACCTATACCCCTTATCTGAAGAGTTCTCTCTGCCCTCCAATCCAGCTCTTACTTTTTTCCTTCTGCATTCAATCCAGTTGTCTGTGCTCCAAAACATATTTTATTCTACCATTGCTTTGTTTCCCCCTTACAATTCATCATGATATATTTTATGTCTTCTTGCCTCTGTTCTGTTTTGCTTTGTTTTTCACAGCATCTAGCTTATTCTTTATGAATTTCTCTTTCTTTTTCTTAGAAGCAATGAGTTAATGTCAATTCATTTCTTATAACTGTACTCGGGATTTTTTATGAATAATTCCAAAGTTATACTTTATTTCTGAATTGTGAAAAAGTTATTCGTTTTTCTCTTCTTTTGATATATTTTCTTCCATTCATGCATCTTACATTTTCTTCGGTTTTGAATTAGAACATCTATTCGTTGTAGGTAGTGAAATTATTAAAAGTGAACTTTACATACAGGGTCAAATACCTATTTGGGATCTATAGTTAGACTCAGGCCCATTCTTATTCTCATCTACCTTTAGACATTCTTCTAATTCCTAATCTCAACTTTTCTGAAATGACGTGGGGATTAGTTGTTCCACACCTAGCACCTAAATTAAGAGTCAGAAAGTTTTTTCCCCCTTGTTATTTACGGTTCACATTTATTCTGTTATTTTATTTATAAGCTGGAAAATTAAGATTCTACATATGCAAAGCTGTAATGTAAAGCTATTTTACAAGCTTCCTTCTTTTTGGTTGGGATTTTATATTCCTGATTAGATATAGACAGAAGCATACTGAATGTAAATGGAAGGAAAAAGTAGAAATCTGCGTGCTTCAAATGGGCTACATCCATAAAAGAGATGAACTCAGATAGGTCCTGCCTTACTCCCTGGTTCTCGGCACCAGATATAAACAAGGATGCTCTGCTCAGGGCAGTTGTAGATGTGTGATTGTGGACAGTGTTGCTTTCCTTAGCCCAGCACAACTGGTAGACAGTGGAAAAACCTCCAAGATTCCAGAGATATTGGTTATGCTTAATTTTTCTTCTTTTGTTTCCTCATGGATTAAAGTTATGTTAGTTATAACAATTTGCAAGAGACTACATGAACACAGTCAAACAAAATTGCCCCCTTTTAAAGAGAAAATACCAGAATAATTCCTAGTAAAATTTTAAACAAGTGTGTTTTTATTATTATTGCCCCCCAAACCAATAGGATGAAAATATTTTCTTTGGAAATAGAAGCAATGACACCATATTGCAACAGCATTCAATCTAAATTTTACAATCAGACATTAATTATTTAGAATGTCTAGTTACACAACAGAGGAGCCCCAAGGGTGTATCTGCTTATGCATTGATTTTTTAAATGCAACATCAGTAGTTTGAAACCACCAGCTACTCTATGGGATAAAGATTAGGTTTTGTACTCCCATAAAGATTTAGTCTCCAAAACCAAGAGGGAGAATTCTACTCTGTTCTTATAAGGTCTCTGTGAGTTTCCATTGGTTTTGCTGTAGTGAGAATTACAGAATGTCAGATATCCATCCAACTTTCCTTCCTGGTCTATTCCCTGTCTTCGCAACATTATGAAATGTTTAAGAAAACAATTACCTACCTATGTGCATGTGTGCTCATTTGATATTTTTATTCTTCAGTTTCATATAAATGTTGAGTGACCTATAAAACTTGGTTAATGAGTTTTCTTCCATCTTCAGAGCAGTTGTTGAAAAGTATCACTCCTGTCAATGTCTTGCCCTATTCTTCCGCCTTCACCTTTACAGAGAAAACAGCAGCCATGAGATATAATTTTCAACTTTCAAAATCTTACTAAGCTTGAAACCTTAAAACTAACCTTGAACTTTCCCTTAGAACCATGAGAAATTGTTGCTGACAAATGTATTTACTTCTGCTTTGAATTCTATCTGTCCTTATGTCAAGCAATTAACCATCAAATAGCATCTGGCTCAGAATAAGAACATTTCTATATTACTAGCTTATCAGAAGAATATAGAACTAATCAAATGATCGAATCTTAAACATCATTCCTCTCACCTTACATTATTAACATATTTATTATGAAAAAAAAAACATTTGGTATCTACAAAGTTCCAACTTCTGTGAGTATACCAAAAATGAGTGGTATCCTTGATGTCCATTTATTCTTTCATTATTAATGAGGTCAATAAAATAATACTTAATGAGGCTAATAGAGTATTAATGAAGTCAATAGAGTAATACCTTCTATTATGGATTGAATTGCATCTCTTCCCACCTAAATGTGGGTTTTATCATTTATTTTATTTTTTTTATTTTGGGGTGTTTTTTTTGGTGGGGGTTATCATTTAATCCCTAAACCTGATTATAGTTTATGCCAAGAAATTGGAAGACAGTTATTTGGTCAACTAACTCAAAGAGACCCATATTTGTGTCCATTTCAAAGAAAGGTGATTCAACAGAATGAATAATTACAGAACAATATCATTAATATCACATGCAAGTAAAATGTTGCTCTAGACCATCCAACAATGGTTGCAACAGTATAGTGACAGGCCAGAAATTCAGGCCAGATTAAGAGAAGGACTTCTAACAAAGTTTGTTATATGTTATATATTATATGTTAACTGCTGATACTAGAAGGGTTTAGCTGAAATCAGGGAAAACTAGAAAGATGTTTATTTTCCCTTTATTAACTATGCAATGACATTCAACTCTGTGGCCTATAACAAACTGTAGATAGCTACAGGAAGAATTGGATTTTTGGAACACTTTACTGTGCTCATAGGGAACCCATACTGGCTTAAGACCCAGTTGTGCCAACAGAACAAGGCAAAAATGCCTGGTTTAAAATCAGAAAAGGTGTGGGTCTGGGCTATATCCTATCACCATACTTATTCAATCTGTGTGTTGAGCAAATAATCAGGGAAGCTGTATTATTTGAAGAATGCCACAAACATCAGGATTGGAGAGAGGTTTATTAACAATCGGTGAAATGCAGATGGCATAATCTTACTAGCTGCAAGTGAGGAGGGTGTGAAGCACTTACAGATGAAGATCAAGGTTTGCAGCCTTCAGTATGGATTACAACTCAATGTACAGAACACCGATTCCTCACAACTGGTCCAAGAGGTAACATCTTGTTCAATGGATTTGATACTGATTGTGGTAGCAATTGTAGAACACTGCTTGATGTGATTGAACTACAGAATGCTATGATATCTGTATTAACTTCCAATAAAATTATTTAAAAATTAAAAAAAGATTGAAGGTGCCAAGGATTTCATCTTGCTTGGATCCAAAATCAATGTTCATAGGAACAGCAGAAAAGAGGTCAAAAGATGCAATACATTGAGTAATTTGGCACAGTACCACTTTAGAGTGTTGGAAAACAAGGAGCTTACTGTGTGGACTAAGGTACACCTGACCCAAGCCATGGTATCTTCAATTGCCTCATATGCATGTGAAAATTGGACATTGAATAAGGAAGACCAAAGGAGAATCTATGGGTTTGATTTCTATATTGGCAAAGAATGTTAAAAATACCATGGACTGCCAAAAGAACAAGCAAATCTATCTTGGAATAAGTACAGCCAGAATGCTCCTTAGGAACTAGGATGTTGAGATTTGTGTAATATGCTTTATACATGTTTTTAGGAGAGTCCAGTTCCTGATGAAGGACATCATACTTGGGAAAGAGGAAGGCCCTCAATAATACGGAATGACACTGCGACTATAACTTTGGGCTTAAACTGGAACATTTGTGAAGATGGAGTAGGACCAGGGTTTGCTTTATTCTGTTGTTCGTAGGGTTGCTATGGGTTGCTAAGGTGACCAGACATCCAGCTTTATGCGGGACAGTCCCGATTTTTGGCATTTTAAAAAAGTCCGGATTTTTGGAAAGAATGCACGACAAGCTAGGGAACAGTCTATTTGGTCCATATAGACCAAATGTTTAATCAAGAACACCCCCCCCTCCCCACCAATGGTGTCCCGCTTTAAATCTGGTCACCTTAATAAGTGGATGGCACCTAAGAGCAACAGCCACACTTATATGTCCAGCCTCTTTACTCATGGGCCTTCCTTGTTATGTTAATTAGGCTGTTTTCATGCTGGGTGTTTCGAGCCAATCCCTTGTGGCTAGGATAGGGACAGAACAATCAAAGAAAGAAAGGAATCAATGCCAAGGGGGTTTACCTGAAAAATTGCTACGGAACCCGATCAAGGGCCTCACCCAGAGCCAGCAGAGTTAGACGGCCTCCTCATAGCATTGGTGGCCTGCACTTTAATTTCTAGCCATCTAAAAAGTGACAAGTAAGGTTCTGTTTTTCAGATCACCCACTTGTGGTTTTTATCTTAGTATTTGATAACCGAAACACTTTCTAAGCTTTCCTTTATGCTTTATATACCTACTTGGAGTTACAAAACCACAAATCCAAAAATATATTGAATAGATTCACTTGTCCTCAAAACAAATTATTCTGCATATGTCCTTCTCTAGTAGAGTTCTTTTTGTTAATTAAAAGATCATTTTATTGGGGGATCTTACTATTCTTATTACAATCCATACATCAGTTGTATCAGGCATATTTGTACATATGTTGTCATTGTTCTTTTCTAGATATTTACTTTCTATTGAGCTAGTAAAGTTCTTTACAGCAGTATCCAGTGTTATACTCTACCCCACTGGAGAGTTTAGAAACTTGCTGGTATTATTCAAGTCTCTCTTACTCTCAACACTAATCTCCAGCCATCACATGGCCACATTGTTCTCTTAATATCGTCTTTCTAATTGTCTCACTTCTCTTCTTACTCAGGTTCATTCTTATGGTCTCAAACACCATGATTTGTGACCTGGTTTATGACAACACTTTCCTAACAATGGTCTTTACTCTGTGCGATCTGTAATTTCCAGGGCAGCCAGACTGATGTATCTAAATCACACAACTGATAGTGCTGCCTAAAAGTCTTAACGCACTTCAATGGCTCATTGCCTTCAAGAAAAATTCCAAGTTCTTTATGTGACAAAAAGGCTTTTCTGAATCAGAAGTTTAATCTCTTCTCTTATAACTTCAGTGCCACTATCTGGTGCCTAAAACCTGATTCTCCCCATTCCTTCTCTTCAGTTGTTAATAACTTGATACTGCTGGTTCATTTGAGGGCTCCAGGACTGTATGAACTCTACATCACACACTAGAGAGACTTTGTCTTCCTTAAACAAAGGAGCCTTCAATTCTTTGTTTGTCCTATAATATGAGCAAGAAATAAAGGCTTATTATGTTAAATTTCTCAGCTATAGCACTTAATTGTAGCACTCTGGGTATTATAATGAATAGATTTGAGAGAACACATTTTAATTAAAAGACTAATGACAACAACAGATACAACAGGTTGCATTGCACCATGTACTAAGCTAACAAGAGATTTTGTAGAGTACAATTCACGTCTCTGAATTCTCTCAAAATGTAGAGCAAACGTGGAAGTGGGAACTATAAAATAAATGTTAATGGAATGTTTAACAATTAATTACATACAGGTAAAATTGATTACGGAAGGGGGTTATGATATAATGCGGAGGTGAATATTGTTTAGAATTTTTAATTGTCCTCTAGATTAATTAATTCCATGGAAATGCAAACTAAAATTGCTTCCCAAATGACAATTAAGACAAAATGAAATAAATTAGAATTAGCATTTTCTTTGTGGAATATAGTATTTCCAAAGGCAAAGGGAGCCTAAATGCTTCTAGGTGAAAGAATAAAGAAGAAAACCTATATTAATGCCAAGCAAACAATAATTACACTTTTGCCATCTTTCTTACATATTTGTTTGATAGGCACTCTGAAGTAAGTTTGACTTATATTAACCTTTGGTATAACAGAAGGAAACACTTCTGACCTTGCCCCTTTCAGAAAAGTGTTGCTCTGTTTAAGCCTCGGTGTGAACCCAACTAGATCCCGTAGGCAAACTGTGGAATGATACAAGAAGCATCAAAAGAAAATGGAAGAAATAAACAGGTTCACTGTACTAAAGAGAAATGATCATTCATGTTTAATTATTACAGGAGGCAATGTGACCCACTGGCACTACAGAGAAAAATCAACCTGCAGGGATTTTTGACAAAAACAAGGCTCTAAGGATGAATGGAACACCAGATGTCTCAATGAATGGGTTCATTTATCTATGACAAGCAATTGGGAGGATAGCTGGCTGTGCACTCAACTGAAAGAAATCCACATCCATGCCCATTCCAGAGAAATGTGATCCCTCCAAATCTTGAAGAAATCATCAAGTAATAGCATTTGAGTATGTAAGCAAATTTGGCTGATGGTAATTGAAAAATAGCTGCAGCAGTACATTTATAGGGAGAAGCCAGAAACTCAAACAAGATTGAAAGGATGAGAAGAAGAGATTTCATATCAGCAACACCGAATAGAAAACAGCAGATGTCTTCAAAAGGAGGAGGCAAAATGACTATTCCTCTGGGAAGTTTGTTTCAACTAAAATGTACACTGGGTCATATGACAGACGAAAAGATTCCTGAGTGTTTATTCACTTGTTATATGAAAGCTACTTGAAGATGTGTTTCAGAATAATAAAGATGAAGAACAAGAAAGATAAATGATGACGAAAGTGGAGAAAACCAACAAGCCATAAAAGAGATGCTCCCAGTGGTTGCATTGCCCTCAAGGTTTGGGGCACAATGGTGGGTTCTATACTCACACTCCCATAAACACTCCCCTCCCCCTGAGAGGATTAGTGCCCTGCTCCTCTGGTGCTATTGTCTCCCTCTGCCCCCCACCCCCACCTTACTCTTCTTTGTGTTGGAAGGATATGTACATTTGGGGGCTTGGTTTGTCTGCCTGATTGCCTGTACCTCAACCTGTAAAGTGTGGCATAAGTGGCTTTTCTTCTATACCTACTGTGCTGATTATCCTTACCCCAGGGGACTCATGTTGTACTTGTCCTTTTGTGATTGGCTACTGTGCTTAGTGTACTTTCTTCTAACTCTTTCCATAAGACAATGGGCTTCATGTGATCATCAGTGCTTTTTAGTGATGTGCAGTACTTCATTTTGTGTATGTGTCAGAGTTTTTTAATCCACTTGTCAATCCATGGAAATAACCTCACTGGAGCATATTGCTACAGAGGACATTACTGGGATCACAAGGTGGGGAGTTAGTCCCGTCTGAACACCCACAGTGGGACAAACAAAGAAGAGGACAAAACAGGTCAACAATGGAAGGAAAGCAAAGTCACAAAGTCCCTAAAGGACCCCAGAAAGAGACTTCAGACTAGGAGGGGCAGTTCCCATATTTCCCCCAGGACCAGTGGAGAGAGTCATAAAGGTCAGCAGACAGACCTGGAAATAGGCATGCATCTTTTCTTTTTGCTAGTTAACAATACCATTTTTTCTATTTGATACAATCTTTTGATTTCTTTTTGTTTGATCTCTGTTATTGTTGCCTTGCCTACCTATATAAGATAGGCATGAGAGCAAGCCCAAAGAGAAAGCAATGGGACCAATGGTTCTGGAGGGACATAGGGGGAGGAGGAGGCAGGGGAAGGGAGTGGTGAGCAAACAATGCTATAGACAGGCGAATAACTCAGGGATTAAAATCAACAATGAGGAGGACATAGAGCTACTGGTGGTGTTGGAGCAACAGCAATCTAGCTGAGAGGAATTACTAAGAGACAGAAGAAATGAGAGTGTGATGGTGGGGCAGGAGGAAGGTAATGGGAAACAGAGGAGAGATTGATGAAGAAAAGCTATGGATAGTGGTATAAACATAGGTGTGCACTTATGAAAATACATTAATTCATAGAAATAGAGGTATTGGCCTATGTCCATATACTTATATGGCAATACACTGAGGTAGTGGATGAATTGGGGGCCTCTGCTCAAGTTCTCCCTCAATGCAAGAATGCTTTGTTCTAACAATCTAGCATTCTGTGATGTTCACCCTTCCTGACAGGATCGCTGAAGAAAAAAAATGGGGGCATAAGAAAATATGGTGAAGAAAGCTGATGGTGCCTATCTATCATAACATATAACATCTGGGGTCTTAAAGGCTTGAAGTTGAACAAGTGGTCATCTAACAGAGAAGCAAAAAGTCCATATAGAAGCACACCAGCCTTGTGATCATGAGTTGTCAACAGAATTAAGTAACAGGCACCTGAAGATCAAAAACAAAACAAAAATATTGTTGAGAATGCAGGAAGCCAAAGAGACCAAAACCCATCTGTAGACAATAGGACATCTCCCGACAGAAGGGTCAAAAGGAAGGGATGAGTCAAGCAGGGCACAGTATAATATTGATGAAACACATAATATTCCTCTGGTTGTTTGAGGCTTCCTCACCTCCCACTATCATGATCCCAGTTCTGCCTTTCAGTTTGGCTAGACCAGAGCAGGGACAGTAGTACAGATAAGAGCTCAGGATACATGGAATCCAGTTTCGATAAAACCCTCAGGAACAGAAGTGGGAGTAGTGATACCAGGATGATAGGGGGAAGGTGCGTGTGTGGAGGGGGCGGGGAACTAATCACAAGGATGGACGTATAACCTGACTTCCCCCAGGGGGATGAACAACAGAAACATGGGTGAAGGGAAACAGCAGTTGGTGTAAGAAATGAAATAATAATAATTTATAATTTGTCAAGGAGTCATGAAGGTGGGGAGGATGAGGGATGGATAAAAGAGGAGCTGATACCAAGGGCTCAAATAGAAAATAAATGTTTAGAAAATAATGATGACAACATATGTACAAATATGCTTGATCAAATTGATGTGTGGATTGTTATAAAAGCTGTAAGAACCCTCAATACAATGATCTTTAAAAAAAGAAGCAGTAAAAGAAACCACTGATTATTACGTATTAAGCATTCCTGTGGATAAAATTTTGTGGACAAGAGAAGTATTAAATACAATGTACTTACCCAATGTAAAGTAATGAGTGGATGATAAATTAACCCCGTAAAGACTCAGACATTTTATAAATTATTGCTCCAATGATTTGGGGGGAGGGTGTAACAAAAATCTCAGTAACAATAAAACATAAATAAACCCATACCAATTTTAAGGTGAACAAAATGGAATATACGCTTAAGCAGCTGATGTAAGTAATAACAAAATCCATAAGACGTTGATGGCATTCATCACATTGGGGTGACAGCATGAAGACAATTAGGCTTTAATACATCACTTGGCCCACCAATAAAAAAAATTTACATGACTTTCATAATGAAATGCAATAACTAAATGTTTCAACCCTACGAGTTAAAAAATAAGCAAAGTTCAGAATGTTCAATTATGATTCTAGGACATAAGAACATACCAACAACCTTGAGAAGTTGATGTAAACATAACGACATTACTGACAGAGGGTGATCAATGGGATAGCAATTTAAAAGGTTGAATGAAGAAGGAGAATTCTAATGACTTCATCATGCATGGATGGAATCAAGACACTGAATAAGAGAAGGAGAGTCTGTATTTATAGTAAGGAACACATTCATTAAGCTAGTATTGGTATACCAATGTTATGCAAAAGAAGATGAAATGAAAGACTGTGAAAGTCTGTGCATGTAAGCTACCATTTTTCATCTTGTTAAGCAGAACCAATAAGTAAACTGGAAATACAAGTATAAGCCTATTTTTAGGAAGAAAGCATGCAAATAAGCATTCGTATTGACCATGAGGTTTGCTGAATAATTTATTTTCTATATTTTAGCCAATGTTTTCATATAAATAACAAGATTGGATTGAACATGTTTTGATAGCAATAATAAAAATACTTCTGACAGACTCACAGAAAATATTGTCTGCTTCTCCCTATCAAGAGAAACAAAGAGTGATGAAAATTGAAGGACACAAGAGACAATTAGTCCAGGGAAGTAGTGGACCAACCAAAAGTCAACTCTTCACAACCCTGAGACCAGAGGCTGCCCAGCTACAACTCCAGTTGCTGAAAGGAATCATATTAGAGAGGCAACGTGGGAGAAAGGGTGGAACAAAACTCCAAACCATGAAAGAGAACAGACCTGCTAGTTTGGACAGAGATTTGTGAAACCCTCCAAATGATTGCTCTAATTCACTCTTTCAGGTATGGCCCTGAACTCGTCCCCCTGGCTCAATTTCCAGGCAAGCAATAGACAGGTTTAAAAAGATAAAGAGTTTTGTGATGACAGAGGAGAGAAGATGATGTTTAAGTTTGTCTTGTATCCACAAATAAGGCTTTTAGTGGCAAGTTCAGGAAAGAATGATGTTGTCAGAATATAGTTGAAGTTTAATGTGATATTATAGCATGTGGGCACCCTAAGCATTGATAATATTTAGAATCCTTTCCTCTGTTTATGCATACATTTGACTGGTATATATGATACATCAACTTCAAAGAGTACATGTAAAATGTGTATTTTGAAAAACAATAGGAGGATTGTTTTTTACAACAAAATAGACTTGTACTAGTTTGTTTGAAATAAGATGTAGTATGAGACACTAAAAATGATAATAAATCAGTTTTTAAGCAACAATTAAAGTTTATAGATTATGATAAAATTAGAGCAAGAGCAAATTATAAAATTTGTGGTGAAGATTGGACAGAAAAATGATGAAATCTCTGATATTTTATTAAAAATTTGAAGGGACAATATCCCAAGGATATTATCAGTTTACTGATAAATAATCCACTTTAAAATGGGTCTAGATGATGTTGAAGATAAAACCCAAAGAGGCAGACCATCCACATCAATAAGAAGACCAATAATAAAGGGCAGAAATAATAGATAACATCATTGCCATTTCCATCGGTTCAGCTTACACATTCCTGACTGAAAACTTAAAGTTGATCAAACTTTCTGCTCAAGGAGCAACAAAATGGATGTGCCCAAATCAGCTGCAGATAAGAGCAAAATTTTCCAAGGAAATTTTTTAAAAGAAGGATTGATATTATTAAGCATTTCTTGCAAGAATTGTAACAAGATGAAAAATGACTTTTCCACTTGATCCTGAAGACAAAGCAAAAGCAAAACAATAGCTACCAGAAGGTGGAAATGGTCCGGTCAAATAAGAAGTGGACTTGTCAGGAGTAAAATCCATAGGGAAAATATTTTGAGAGGTTGCTTGTGCATTTTGTTGGATGACTTCCTGGAGAAACAAAGAATAATGACACCTGCTTATTAAACAAATATTTTGAGGAAATTATTCAAACTATTAGCAGTAAAACACCAGGAAAGTATCATCAGAATCCTCTACCATGCCAGTGGTCCTGCTCATTCTACTTATCAAACAAGCACAATTTTACAACAGTTTCTGTAGGAAATCATTAGGCATCCACATTATAGTCTTCATTTGGATCCTTTTAATCTCTTTTTGTTTCTTAATCGTAAACAAAATCTTTAAAAGGTAACTACTTTTCATCACATAGGTTTCATTATATGGTTAAATTCCCATGACTCAGTATTTAAGAACTAAATGGCTAGTATCATTGGCTGGAAAAAAATCATTTTGTGTTTGATAGAGCTTATGTTGATAAATGAAGTTTATTTTTTTCATTTCTCATTCAATTTTCCTATAACACTTTAATCATATATAATTTAATCATATATAATCATATATTAATTCCATAATCATATATAATTCAATAAAAGAATGGACCCCATATATATGTGTGTATTTAATTCAAGAAGTATTGATACAAAATCATAGAAACGTTTACTTTTCAAAAACATCAATATGTGAAGGTATTGTTTCTCCAAATATCCTCCAGTTAGGTCTGCATACTTCTGAGGGTTGTAACACCCTAAGCTGTTTTGGGGCACCCTCAGGAGATTCCAATTCTGTTCCATTTTAGCCTTCAGGGACAAAAGCAGGGCTGTAGAGTGGATGGGGTAAAATTTCCCAACAAAATTCTCCTAGAATAACCCTTGTTATCCTGAAAAAAAAAACACCAAACAAAACAGCAGGTGAATTGTGGTAATGTAAGAAGATATCTTGGCGCAATTGTCTTCACCTTCTTCTCTCTTCATTTAAAAAAAAATCCCCAAATAAATTTTTCTCTATGATTAGCCAGAATGATTACTTACCATGTATTTTTTTTGAAAACCTATTAAGTTTGGCCCTTTGAATTTAGTTCTACACTAGCCCCTCTAAACACACACAGACACACACACACACAACACACATTTTGACAAGAAAATAAAGCCTAAAGCTAGACTACAGTTTAAACAATATTTGTAATCTCAAACTCCAAAATCACTACCGTTGAGTCCGTTCTGACTCATGCTGACATTACTGGATAGAGAGACGGTATCTGACGCCCATTGACTCAGGGCATTACAGGAGTAGAGCACCTGAGCTTTCTTCCTCAAAGCAGCTGTTGTGTTCAAACCACTACGGGGGCTCCTAAGATCAGCTGTAGAGGAGTAGCAAGTGCTCTCAGCTGTATAATTATTCGTAAGAGAGGAGAAAAAAAGAACGAATCTCCTCAGGAGCACTAAAATACAGAATATTCTTGAAAAATGTGTTATTTTGAGTGCTTTCTTGCTCTTATACCCAGTAAATAATATTTAGTAACCAATAACCAGATTAAAGAAAAGTGACTATCTTTAAGAGGAGAATCAATCTAGGATTGCACTTTTGTACTTTGCCCTACTCTAAGGGCATTAAAATATTCTCTGCTTCAACAAAAGTGCCTAACTTCTTTTTAACTCTCTATGAAATTCACAAATATTCTTTCCTCATTTTATTTTTATCCACAGAGTGAATCACATAGTTAACACATTTTATTTATTTTACTTAGTAATTTCCATCTTTTTGTTAATTTCCTTGCAGTAGAATGTAAATTTTATGAGTATAGGAAAGACCAGGAGTCCTTTTTAATAGGGACTCCAATACAGTGAGCACTTACATCAGCAAGTGCTCAATAAGCATTTTGTGAATTAATTTGTGAATAATTCTGGTATTTAATGCACATATGACTAAAAGTTATTTTAGTGGCATTTTTATTACTTCATTTTAATTTTGTAGTTGAAAGTCAAATAGATTTGTCTTTTTCATGAAATATCTTTCAAAGTTTCAAGCTGAGAACAGCAATCAGTTTTCTAAAAATAATGCCAGGAGTCAAGAAATGTTAAGTAGGTTGTTTTTTGTTTGAACAATTTACAAAAGTTAATTGGCATTAATACATATATCAAATCATTCCATAATTCAGTCACGTCCAGCAGAATTGTACATTTCCCCCCACAATCAGTTTCCAAACATTCTTTTTCTATATGGACCCCTTGACATCATCACCCCTTCATCTGCTCCCCCCTACACACCAACCCAACCACCTCTGTGTCCTCCCCCCAAGCCCTGATTCCCTTGCTGACCCTATAGGTTCATCAGTCCTGGTTTTCATAGCCCGAAAAAAAACCAAAAAAGCAAACAAGCAAACAACAAAGAAACACCAATACCAAATCTATTCCAGCTCCGAGTGACCCATGTAGGTTTTCCAAGACTGTAAATATTGGAAAAGACAGTCTCATTTTTCTCTCAAGAAGTGGCTGGTGATTTGTACTGCCAATCGTGTGTGTGCCTAGCAGTCCAATGACTATCCCACAGCATCACCATGGCTCCTAATCTTCTATATAAATGCTCACTTAAACACGATAAAATAATCTCTTTTAATTCACAGGAGGAAAAACGTTATGTAGGTTTTACCCTACTTGCAATCTATCATGCTTTTGTCACATTATCATGGTGCGAAGAGGATACAAAACCCTAGGTTTAGGGAGGGGAAATCATATTATTTACAGTGAAAGAAGGGGTCGGATGGCAGATTAGGAGTGCTCTTCCCTATCTTCCCACATGGGACAGTGTATCATAAAAGAAAGCTCTAGGCTTGCAGACCCATTTTACAGCAAGAAGCCCATTCTTTCTCTCAGAGGGTGACATTGCGCATTGTTCAAAGTTGCTAACTGTAAAGTTGCTAACTGCGATGAGACATAATTTGAATAAAGAGCAGTAGGGACCAGACATTCTTGGCACACTCAATGAGATAGACCCATGATGATGGCCTCAACAAAATGAATCTATACCATCCCCCTACTGCTGTGATGATGTTAAGAGTTGGTGTGATTGCGTCTTTAAGCATCATTCCTACCTTGTATTATATAATGATTATTTGTATTATCAAATATATCTTCTACCTTGTTGACTGATCTGAGCGCAATGTGATTGAAACAGATAATGACTTACAGAAGTTAGATAAGTACACTCTTCAGGTCTACCCTGTTCTATCCTCTGCCCTTCCGTCTCATGACATCCTAGGCTATCCCATCTCTTTGGGTCAATAATATAAGAAAATGTGTGTGTGGGTAATTATGGCAACATATCTGCTGTCAGATAGTTTAAAATAATTTAAAATATTATTTTCAAACCTAATTTTTAAAAGTTTATTTCTCATTAATGCACTGACATATTTCAAGAAGAATGATCTGGTTTTAAATAGGTAGGCATGTTCTGCCTATTTATTTAACATCCTGTTCCACTTCCCACACTCCACTTTGTGGTTTCTGAGCTGCCTTTTCTTTATAAATATATTGGACCGCTTGAGAGTATATTCACAGTCAGGGTAGAAATGCTGTTATGACCGTCAATGTGTCTTCTGTGTGAAATGTGACATAATGCTTGCTGTCTTGTGGACCCGTGATTTTTGCTTGATGGTTTTTGTTTTCTAGAAAATAGACCACAGGGGTCTGAGTACCTTTTGATTGTCGAATAGCGAGCACATCCTTTTTAACGGAATTAGTGAGTCTGTGTCCACACCCTGAGCCTTGTACTGAGAACTTCTCGTGCCCTTTTAGTATTTTAAAAATAAAGTGAAAAAGAATAGAAGTCTACAAAGAAAATCAATACATTGAGGAAACAGATTTTTTTTTAATTTAGGACTCAGCCTTTGAAAGAACAACTACCCTACAATACACTATTTCTGGAGAGGCAGTTGGGAGAATATGGATTGAATTAGGCTAATACACTCTCCATGAACTTCAAGTTGATTCTGACTCATAGCAACCCTATTAGACAGAGTAAAGCTGTCTCCTGGGGCTTTCAAGGCTGTAATGTTTGTGGATTAATCCACCTACTTTTGCAAAGCAGCTCATGTGTTTGAGTTGCACACCTCTTTTGTTAGCAACCGAACTCTAAATCACGTTATCACCAGTTCTCACTCGATTAGAGACTGGGATGAAGAAAAGAAGCTCTGAAGACAATCATTTTAATTTACTGACACAAAAAGAATTTATACATTCAAGATACATGGCTTTAATTCACAAGATTAGAACAAAGAAAGAGAGAAAGAAAGAAGGGTTCTAGAAGTTTAAGAATGGAAAGGCAAGCTTTCTCCCTGTATTAGATGAGAGGAGTGCTCCAGATCCCGGACTTGAGCCAAGGCCTTGCTTAGAGCCTGCAACTCCTGGGAGTGGTAAAAAACCTCTTAAGTGCACACCTTGCACTCCTTTACTTCTAAACTATAAACCTCACCTTTTACCTTGGCCTTGCAGTGTCATGCCTGCCTGTTGAGTTTCTGCCAATCATGGGCTCATGAGACCCCAAAGCTTCCTAAATCAGAAGCCTCCAGCCTTTTTCTCAGCCACAGAGGCTTTAGAGCAATTAGACTCACAGACCAATTTATAAAACTCGTCCTTATGATTTTGTTTCTTTAGAACTATTCTTATGGGAATCTCATGGTGCTTTCATAGTCAGCATTGGGCTGTACACCAAAGGTAAGCTATACAAAATCATCAGCCACTTCACAGGAGAAAGACTATTATTTTTTTTGAAAGTTTTATAGCCTCAGAAACACTAATAAGGTCACTGTCAGTGGTAATAAACTTGAGGCCAGTGAGTTTGGAACCACTCTTGGTTACAATTGTGAAGTTCATATATGAGTATACACATATATCCAAGAAATGGATACACTTTTGTAGAGGCAGGCAAGTCCCAAGTCAATGGGTTAGATTCCATACTGAAGGTTTGTCCTGACTAATGTAGCTGTGCAGCTGATGAATGAGAGATTGGAAGGTCAGATGGCAGGGATTTTAATTATATTTTTATTGTGATATATGCCACGCATACAAATTTAATCATCAGTTACATTAAGATTTGTGCCATGATCACCTCAATCAATTTCAGAACATTTTCTTGTTGTACTCCTGTCTTTAGCTTACCAACCCTCCCTGCGCACCATCCTCCTCTACCATGTCTCCAGGTCAGTATCGATCTAGTTATTCTCACTATAGATCTACTTATACGTGGCTTCATATATAGAAAACCATACAAAATACAAACAGGAGGCAAAAAAATAAACAAATAACAACAAAGACAAAAAGACCGTGACCAACAATAACTAGACAGAATCTACAGAAACATTCTGTAGAAAGAATTGAATATTAAAAATGGAAACAACTTCAAAGTAGGTCAAAAGTGAAATCAAATCATAAGGTTTTCCATTTTAACATAGCAACATCTGCCACAATCAACTACAATATTATCTGTCTGATAGCAAGGCAGGTCCCATCACTGGACTATGGTCAAAGGGATTCACTGGCAGCTGATCAATGTGGGGACCCTTCAAATAGATTTGGAGCTCTCACTGTCTACCTAGTATTCTGCAAACTGGGTGTGCACAAATTAATCTCTGAAACCATTCCCTATTTCGAATTTGCTTGTGTAAATTGTGTCCAGGGAGTTAAAAGTTTAATCTGTACAAGTCAACAATTCATATATTGCTGTGTGACTATTCTTTTAAAATTTCCTTTTCTAAACAGTGTTTTAAATTCTGTAAGATAGGCTAAATCAATGACGCCATCAATAGAATTACCTTATGCCACAGCGGGATGATTTACTATGTTTTCTATCATAAAGTGATACCGATGCCTCTAAATTGAACCAAAGACAAGCATAAATCATAGATCTATATGAATTGATTTGGGGCTAGCACTTAATTCTAATCCTAATCTAAGAGAGATTGGTTCTTGGGATATGGTCCTGGTCCATGCCTACACTCAGGATGAGAGCACTGAAGATGTGGGTGCCATAGCAAAGTGTGATGAAGAAATGAGATGGTACTTGTCTTTCAGAAAGCATAGTATGTGAGGACCTTAAAAACCTTTCTTAAACAAGCAGCCGTGTACATGCAATATCAACCAAGTCTACATGGAAGAAGCACACCAGCCTGTGTGACACAAGGATTATACATAACAAATGTCAGACTTCAAAAGAAAATCAACCCAAGTTTGGTAAATAAAAGGGTAGATGTCTGACAACTTCCAAGATCAGCAGGTAATTCAGCAAAATATGAACTCAAATTCAAAGAACCCGAGGTCAGATTAAAAACTAGATGCAGGAAGCAGACCCAGTACAAAACAATCAAGCTTTTCTACATTATCCAACTATGTTTGAAGTCGCAACACACCTAAAGAGATCTCCTCATTGGAGCCTTAACTGCCCAAACTACTAAGAATCCTAATCCACCAAATCTGATTTGATCCCAAATCTCAAAGAACAGCATTTGGATCCATGAAGGATTTCACAACCACTGTTTTGTCAAGGTGTAAGTGAAAAAACACAGAATTATTTGTAAAAGGGTTAGAAAGGTGGAGACAATGTCTTCAGAAGTATATGGACCAAGATAAAGTATTAGACTAGAAACAATAACTTTACATTTTGATTCTTAAAATGTTTTTGTAATACATTTCTTAAAAATGGTTTCTGTTAACTTGTTGTAATACTTTTTAGTTTTTAGCTAGCCCTCATAAATTGGACAATGCTTCTTTAAAGGAGAATGATAAACTATAAAATGTAAGAAACTTGCTATAACAACATTCTACATTTATTAACAAAAGGTGGGATGGTTTGGGCTTGGGTTAATCGATGGCTAAATAATGTTCTTACATTTTTTCACAAGGTTTCATGAGTGTAGCCACTAGTTTACCACTAGCTCTAAACTGAAGATTGGCAGTTCAAACTCCTGCAGCAGTGGTTTTTGTTTTCTTAAAGACTACAGTCAAGAAACCCTTATAGAGAAGCTCTACTCTTGCACACCTATGTGCATCATGAAGTTAGAATAGATGGTACATTTGGGTTATGA
Source organism: Echinops telfairi (assembly GCF_000313985.2). NCBI lineage: Eukaryota > Metazoa > Chordata > Mammalia > Afrosoricida > Tenrecidae > Echinops > Echinops telfairi. The sequence continues at coordinate 2,767,550 of NW_022103903.1, forward strand.
GGATAAGTAACAATATGTTGCTAAAAATTGTAAAACTCACTGCCACTAAGTCAATTCCAACTCATAAAATACGATATCGGAGTTCCAAGACTGTCTCCATCTTCGCAGGAGCAGAGTCTCATCTTCTCCCTAACAACTGCTGCTGGGTTTGAACTCTGTGCTTTATTACCAGGGCTCCGCAGAGTTACAGAAATCGTAGTTCAACAAAAATACACAATATGAAGCTCTTGTTTCCTTAATGATCATCTATCTACGTCTATACACTTTTTGAGGTGGTGTTTCCATAGCTCTAAGTCAGGGGTGGGAAACTGTTTTTCTGCTAGGGGTCTTTTGGAAATGTGTGACATCATTTGTGGAACATACTGGTAAAAAAAATAATTAACTAACCCCTCATGTGATGAGTCGAAGTGCTCCTTTTAGGTGAGGCTTATGATGTGAGCTGGTTTTGATGTTTTCAAGGGCCTTACATGGCCAGTGAGCTGGGTGCTCCCCACCCTTCTCAAATAATTCTATATACTTTCATTTACATCAAGCCAAAATGGTTTCTGCACTCTCAAGGGATTTGAATCCTGATCTTTTTGAATGTTCTTCAGGTTTTGATGATAAAAAGACAACTGTAGTGTCAAGATCAGGTTGTAGGGTGGATGGTGTACCACATACCAACATTTTCACAGTACAGAACCACATAGAATGAATAAGACAGTTGTAATGGATAAAAATTATACCTAAGTGCAAATTTTTTGGCCTTCTCACAAATGCATTTTTCAATTATCTTAAAATGTCAAAATAAACCACTGTGATCATCCTGTTTCCTTCAGGAAAATCTATCAGGACAATCACTTTGGTATTCCTTATGGTACGGGTCTACTCGCTCTTGTTTTTCTAAGCCCCACCTAGTGACTTGGGTGGAGCATCAGGCATCATCAGAACAAAAAAATCTTACCATAGTGAATGAGGGGGCAGTGTGGAGTGGAGACCCAAAGCCCATTTGTAGGCCACTGGACACCCCCATATAGAAAGGTCTTGGGGAGGAGACGAGCCAGTCAGGGTGCAATGTAGGAACGATGAAACATACAACTTTCCTCTAGTTCTTGAATGCTTCGCCGCCCCCCTCCCCCACTATCATGATCCCAATTCTACCTTGCAAGTCTGGCTAAATCAGAGGATGTACACTGGTACAGAAAGGAACTAGAAACAGGGAATCCAGGGCGGATGATCCCTTCAGGACCAGTGGTGTGAGTGGCGATACCAGGAGGGTGGAGGGAGAGTGGGTTGGAAAGGGGGAACCGACTACAAGGATCTACATGTGACTTCCTCCCTGGGGGATGGACAACAGAAAAGCAGGTGAAGGGAGACGTCAGACAGGGCAAGATATGACAAAATAATAATTTATAAATTATCAAGGGTTCATGAGGGAGAGAGGAGTGGGAAGGGAGGGGAGAAATGAGGACCTGATGCCAGGGGCTTAAATGGAGAGCAAATGTTTTGAGAATGATGAGGGCAATAAATGTACAAATGTGCTTTACACAATTGATGTATGCATGGATTGTGATAAGAGTTGTATGAGCCCCTAATAAAATGATTTTTAAAAAATGCTAGTTTTTGCCAGGTGATGTCTAGTAAGTTCCAATTCCTAGAGATCCTATACAGAATGAAATATTGCCAGGTTCTTCAACATCCTCCCCATTGTTGATATATTGGAGCCCATTGTTTCTGCTACTAATTTTAATCAATCTACCCCTTTTAGTCAATCGCTCTTTAGAGAGCCTTTTTATTTTTCACTGATTTTCTATTTTACCAATATAATGTCTTTTCCACGGACTGGTCTTCCAGCTCCAAAGTACTTAAGATGAAGTCTCATCTTCCTTTCTTCTAAGAAGCATGCTGACTGTACTTCTTCCAAGACATATTTTTTGTTCTACTAATCCATTGAAATTTCAATATTCTTTATCAATGCCATAAGTTAAATGCAGCATTTCTGCAGGCTTCTTGACTCATTGACCATGCATATGAGGTTGTTCAAAATACTCTGACTTAAGTCAGGTGCACTGTAATCCTCCAAGTGCTGTTGTTGGATGCTGTCTCCTGGAGACTCTAGGAACAATAGAATGAAGTGCAGTCTTGACTTGAGTTAGGAGGACCTTCATTGTCAATGTGACATGTGGAATCTTCAACATTTCAAATAAAATCTTGTGCACTGGATTTTTCCAAAGCAATATATAGTTTGAATTTATTGACTGCTGCTTTCATGAGTATTGGTTGTGGATCCAAGCAAGATGAAACCCTGGATAACTCAATCTTTTCTTCATTTATCATTATTTTGTCTATTAGTTCAGTTCTGAGGATTTTACTTTTCTTTACATTGAGTTGGAATCCATATTGAAAGCTGTGGTTCTTGATTTTCATAAGTAAATGCTTCATGTTTTCTTCACTTTCAGCAAGCAAGTTTGCCCCTCTAACTTAGTCTAGTTATATATTGCAGGTGGTTAATTAGCCTTCTTCCAATCCTTATGCTGTGTTCCTCATGTAGTCCAGCTTCTTTGGTTATTTGCTCAATATTCAGATTGAATAGGTATGGTGTGTGGATGTATGCCTTTCTAGTAGAAGATAATAGTTCAATGTTTAGTCAGTTTGTCAGTTTTGATGGATTAAAAAAAAGTGACCCATCTCAGAAGCACACACTGGGAATCCCTTAACTACCAAGGAAGACTAGCCACTACATGGAGTCAGGGCAGTACTCTGCATGATGTCGCAGCCATGAAAGAGAACAGAGAAGCAGTACTAAGACTGTGAGGCAGTGGTGAGCTTCCCGGTTCATGAAATAAGTAAAGTTGAGTGCCTTTGGGCAGGAAACTGGCTTTCAGATTGGGGGACCCTTTGGACATTGATCAGCACTAAAGGAGCTTTGCAAAACTTGCCTGAGCATGGCAGAAGCCAAGGGGCAGCATCGTTGAGAGATGCAGCTGCTGGTAGGGCTGAGAAGATGTACTATTTCAAGGCAGAAGGAATGCATCCTTAATGTTTTTAGATCCTGACTTAGGGAAGCCTCTTAACTTCCCTACTGAATTCCCATAATTATGAACATTGTTTGAAAGTTCTCTGTGGCCATTGCAGCGAATTATGAAACCCAGCAGAAACTCACCTAGAAAAGCAACTGTGCTAATCAATATCTAATTATTTCTGCATTCATTATTTTATAAGGGCATGGCATGGAAGGTATGGTTGGGTTCAGAATAGGATAAAGAAAGATGAGAGATCATTGCTTCTCGGCCTTTTGGCTAAGATCAAGTGTAGAAAGATGACAGATACAGCCATGTCTGACCTCCACTCTTTGGTAAGAGGCAGGTGTGAAGCTGGTTTGAAGTTGGATTCCCCTCTTGATTGTCCGGAGGATAATCCATACCATTTTTCTCTGAATCCAACAAAAGAGCTAACCATAGACTTCTGAGATGACATTTAGTCTTGCATTTAAATGGCCCAGAAAATTCCCCCTTGGAAGCCACTGCAGCAATTTGACTTATTTTTTTCCCTCAGAAACCCTAGCAAGACTAAGGCAAGTGTATTGCTGACAGAACTTGCTGGCATCCTCTATGTGCAATGTAAAGACATGCTTATCATGTTTCAATGGAAATAAACCCATGCATATATGAACTAGAACTCTAGTAGCAATAGATTTTTACTTACTTATCCTACTATATAAGACACTAAATAAAAGATAATAAAATTGCTGATTTGACTTTTCATGCAAATTTCTAGGCAGAACCAATGCTTCATGCTTTGCCCTTATAAAATAATGAATGTAGATATACTTAAATATTAATTAGCTCAGTTGCATTTCTAGTACTCTCCTACTTTTCAGATTCCCGACAGGGAAATTTATTCAAGTCCGGCAGATAGGATCAAGCTATCGCAGGTAAACCACGTAAACTGTCAAACTGTCAATGCTTTAGTGACTGAGTATTTCTTTGAGATGAGTAGAAAAAATATTCATATTTGTATGCAAGGATTGACATAATAAGAAATAACATATTCACTCTTTAAATGTCTAATTCTTAGATTAAAAGGCCCTTGTGTATTATTGATGATTGTAGATCACAATGTTTCATGTAAAATTGGAAAACTTTAGAAATGGTTTTTAAAATCTATAACATCCTGAAACTCAGTATAATAATTACATCTTAACGAGCATAAGTAAATACACATTCTTACATATCGCAAACAAAGACTCAGCTCTTTTTCATTGTAATACTGTTAATCCTGGAATGACTTTATCCAAGCATTAATAATAAGTCACTAGCTCTTTCCCCAACTCCTATGGTTACCAGTGCTGAGAAATGATTGATTGGTCTTTTGGGAAAAATATCTTTGTAGACCCTCCATTTAAAGCATTGATTTTAGCACGATGTCAATACAGAATACATGGTTTCCTGCCAGAAAACTGCCATATAAACCTTTATTAGATGGAAATACCTGAGACTTGTAAAGAAAATGTTATGCTGTTTCTTTACCTTGAGAAATTTTAAGTATCATCATTGACATTTGTCTTCCATAAGTCATTTAATTCATATGTATTAAGAATTGTACATAAGAACCCCAGTAGTTCAATTTTGTGTAACCAATTTTAGTATTCACAAGAATTAGTATACACAATTTTAGAATATACAAATTTAATTAACATAGGACTGCAGTGGGGAATAAACAACTTATACAAGTTAATTTGTAGACAAGTTTATTCTATTAAATGTAATGAACTGAGTTGGAATCCTAATATAATTTAGAAATACAAAATTGCACCCAGTATAACATTGTATCTAGTACAAATACAAAATTGTACCCAATATGGTGGGATTGGGTGGTTCAATGACTAGACTAGTTTACATATTGTAGGGTCATGAGTTAACAGTAAAAAAAACAAGTGACCACGAGAGGGAAGCAGGCACTTGTCATCTGTCTGCCGGTTAAACGATATGCGCCCTTCAGTGTTAGCCAGGGCACATTGGAGCCTCTGATATGTTAGCGTTGTGACGTTGGCCTCTGCAGATTCTGTCTGCCATCTCACTGCTCCATGTCAGTGACCCTCAGAATGGCCTGCTCCTGCAGCTGCCAGCTAGAGAAGGCAGTGCCCTTCCCCCACAGTCCATAAGCCCCTGAATATAGTGCAATGCTTCTGAACTTGGTTACAAGTCAGTTTCTTGGTCTCTCCGACATACATATTTACTAATAAGAAGATGTATAATACTTGTATAACAGAAGGGTTTGACTTCAAAATATTCACATACACAGTAGAATACCCACATATATTACAGAATCCCTAAATTACATAGATCAGTACAATAAGCTAATATCTAATTTCACTGTCTCCTTTTTTTTAACAACTGCCTCATAATCATGTACAGTTCCACATGAACACAATTAAGTTTTCTCTAATTACCATAATTTTAAAGGTTATACATAGATTTTTATAATTTTTGTTTTTATTTTATTTATTTATTTAATCGCTTTATTAGGGGCTCATACAACTTATCACAATACATACATACAACAATTGTGGAAAGAATATTTGTACATTCATTGCCCTCATCATTCTCAAAACTTTTGCTCTCCACTTAAGCCCCTGGCATCAGGTCCTCTTTTTTTCCCCTCCCTCCCCGCTCCTCCCTTCCTCATGGGCCCTTGATAATTTATAAATTATTATTATATCTTGCCCTGTCTGATGGCTCCCTTCACCCACTTTTCTGTTGTACGTCCCTCAGGGAGGAGGGCACATGTAGATCCTTGTAATCGGTTTTTATCCAAGTTACAGAAATATGAGTTTTATTGTTATAAACTATATATTTAGATTTATGTTCCCTTTTAACATTACTGTAGTATTATCTTAACTCGATTCTACTGGATTCTCGAGTAAAATTTCAGTTTTCTTTTTGAATTCTATTACTAGGAAATTACACAGCCCCAAAAATGTAGCCAGGAAACATACATAGGAAAACCACAGATTCATGACAGCTCTTTTGCATCTCTAGTCCTGAAAAGTGGATATTTGTAAAGAAACCCCCCAAAATAAGAAAATTCTATTGCAAAGCTTCTGAAAAGTTGCAATCTTTCAGTAATGATCTCTTGCTGATCACATCTGTATGCAAGTCTCCGAAAAGAACATGTACATCTTAACTTCAGAGGAATCTGGAAAATATACTTGTTTTAATTAATTAAAATTTTTAATCTATCATAATATGGTAGTTGGATGATTTTATGTCAATTTTAATTTGCATGAAAAGGTGGGGTGGAGTCCAACCTGTCAAGCTTGTCACCACCTGATGATGTCTCCTTGAATTATGACCTTCTTATAAGGAAGAAACTGGGAACTTCCCTCTTGTTCTCTGCTTTCTTGCCTTCCTGCTTGCTGGGACTCTGCCTGCCTCCAAGGGTGTCTGTCTGACCCTACTAGCTGTTGTGCCCTGCCACATTTCCACAGATATTGGAATCACGATATTTGTACCCACTAGCCTATGATCTTACTGCATTCCACTTCACCTTCTGCATCATGTGAGTCCGCAGCTATGTGAGTCTGAAGAGAGACCTGTCTTGCATTCACCTTATTGATTTGAGTCAGACTTGTTGGGATGCCTTCTTGATATAAAACCATTTCCTAATCATATATAACAGTCACTTGTTTTGTTTCTCTAGACAATCAAGCTCAACACATACAGTAATATAATCATGCTGAGCAAAGAATGGTGATAATTTGGTATCAACTGAATATCAGTAAGCTACAACATTGTAGAGAATGGCAACTTGGGATAGCACAGTGATTAGTACAATAATGATCCAAAAACGTCTCTATACTTTCTCACTTTTAATATATATACTAATGCCTACATCCACACTTAAAAAGTGATTGTACTATTTCAAAAATACACAGTTTGTAGAGTTTTTTGCAAGTCACAATAACCCACATGTTATGCAGCCAAAGTATTCCACAGAATGTCCATGGCTATAATTGTTAAGGAAACATGTCACCAGAAAGGGACATCATGCTGGTAAAGTAGAGGGTCAGTGAAAAACATGGCCTTCAATGTGATACATTGACAAAATGAATGACACAATGGGCTCAAACATAGAAACAATAGTGAAAATTATGCAGAACTCAGTAGACAGGCTTTGCAAGTAGAATCTATGTTTCACTTCCAATTGGACAGCACTGAACAAGAACTGACTAACTGAAAGTTATATATGTGACTAGAACACTGACCTGTTATTGTCAGATTGAAACTCAATAGTCATTTGGAAATAATTGCAAACTAAAGCTACAAACCCCACTAAATGGAAAGGCAATGAGCTGTAAATTATAACTAAGTTTAGTCACTTCAAATAGGAGTAAACTTATTTTCTTGCCCATTGGTTTAGTTGCACAAGGAGGCCAAAAAGGTCACAAGGTAGTTTCAATGGCAGTAAAACCAGGCCTGCTGCTTCTGATGAAGTACACCAAGATAATACTAGTGAAGCACATACATATGAACAGATTGCTTTACTCCCCTCTGTAAAATAAATTCTTCATCACAATCAGTGACATACTGGTTACAGAGATGATAACTCAAATATCTGGCTGTCCACAGAGAGTGTTACTATCATTACAGCAATTCATGGATAAAATTACACTGTAAGCAATCTGCAACCCTAACTGGTATGTTCTAGAAAGTTTGTCCGCATTGAAAATTTGTCGTAGGCCTCTATTCTTTGCCCCTTGGGTTTGATATTTGGGAGTAGCCACAAAGCACTCAACAGAACTACTTTTAAAAGGTGGAACCCCTACAAAAATTGGTGAGGATTATGTAAGTAAGGTGTCTAAATTTCTGGCAAGTTTTAGACATTTTGCTATGCAAATAAGATGAACATGATTATCAACAGGGTTGGTCCAATTTTCATCATGGTAGGCTTAAAAGGTCTAGGTCCACAAACATTTGAAGAGAACCTCACTACCATAGAGAAGTGTCTGAGCAGAGTGCATCCTTTGGACCAAGGGCACAAGAACCTTATGCTGAGTATCACCTAGACCCACAAAAAAGAGGAAAGACAAATAAATATCTGGCGAGGCTGTGGGGTAGATTGTGTCCATAGAACAATGTGTCCACAGAACACAATCAGCCAGTACCCTTGCCAGCAGAACTAATGATCTGTAACATTTCCCTGTTCAGGGCAGAAATTGAAGGGGTTTCCCAACTCCTCTATCACCATGAGATTTGAGTCCCAGGTATCATGACAACAAGAGAACCCCAAAGGCCTTGCTGATGTGAAAGGTTCTGACAGCAGAGGCCAGGGAGGCTCAGCAGTAGAGCAAAAATTTGATTTGTACCACAGATCTGACTTTATCCATAGCACACCTGCCCAGTGACATAAGAATGAACACATAAGCATTTCCTCTTTGGAAATCTGTTATTATTATTTACTCTGTTTTCTACACATGATAATAATCATGGTTTTTACTTTGCCAATATAGTATAAGATGTGTGTCCTGGTTGATTACTTATGAATCTGTTATGGGGCTTCAAGAATTTTGTAGATAAATTAAATAATAATGGAACATTCCCATGAAGTTTTAGAAGCCCCTTCATTTCACACAGTGAATGGCTGCTCTTCATTCACTTTTGTGTCCCATTCCCACTAGTGTAATGGCTCCCTGAAAGCGTGCGGTACAACTGCTCTGTGTGTGCAATGCAGGCAAGCAAACGTGGAAATACAGAAGTGGAGCTCTTACTGCTTGGCAAACGCCTAATTGATATCTTTAGCATCTTTTTATATTTCAATCTCATTGAGTAAACATTCGAGTGACAGTGGAAAGAGGAAGGTTGACTTATTAAATGACTGTTCTCCTGACACTGTATCAATTCTGACTCACAGCGACCCTATGGGACAGGGTGGAATTGTTCTGGTGGACTTATAACGCTGTAACTATTTACAAGAGTAGAAGCCTCATCTTTCTCTCAGAGAGTAAAGTACACACAAGCAGAACTCAGACCAATTTATAATACCCGTATTTATCCCTCAAAACACACCTTACCCTCCTCTTATTATCTATTTTTGGGTGGTAAGTCGCAGTACATAATCTCTATGCTGCTCAGTGCTAACTCAAATGGTTCAGTGACATTCTTTAGCTGCACTTACTTCTTAAATGTTGTGGTCTGAGCTAATCAAGAGCTATTACTCCAGGAGTCCTGCGATAGGGATAAATAGATCTCAAACAGTTCAAGAGGGAGTGGGGGGTAAGATAGTATGGATGCTATCTAAGAAGCATCTCATCTCAGATATTTTTCATTGAAAGTAAGTGTGCCTAAGTTTAATATTTTGGGATAGTTAGTAGTCTCCACTTTTCTCTCTCCATTATCATTTTAATTTTGTCATTTTTAATACAAGCAGAATAAATCTGGTTACTCATATGTCAAGCATAGTTAAAACATCCAGAATCTATTTTCATTTTCAACTGCCTTCCTTTCTGTGTCTTGCACAATCAATAAATGTGCTTCTTTCACCTTTCAGCCCTAAAGTAAATTGTGGCGAAATTTTTGACAAATCATTCCAGGATTTAGTAAACTTCCAACTACTTGGTAATTAATATGCCTAGCTTGTAGATTTGAGGTCATTCTCTCCATCCTGAGTCTCCTCACAAAGACATAGATGAGGGGACAACCCATAATAACAGACAGATAATAGAATAGGAAATGAAAAATCAGAAGTTGTGAACAGCCAAGAGCTGTAATTCTGTATCTAATAGCAGCATGAAAAGAAGTTGTTAGATGCTTGAAACATCGTAAGTATTGATGGCAATGAAAGAATACTATGTTCTAGAGAGGAAAACTGTATACTGCATTCAAGCCCCAGTAATATTGGGAAATATGAATGCAGGGAAATTCTGCCAGGGAGGTAAAAATGACACTTGGGGAAAAAAACTGTGTATTCAAATGCTCCCTATAATGCTAATTGCAATATTTCTTAAATACCAAAAGGAGTTATGTTTGTGACAGTATTTTTCCTTTCCTTTCTTTTCTTTTTTCTGGAGATGTTGGCTCTGAGTCGTGTCCTGAATTTCTCTTTTGGAACATTGAGAAAAAAGTTAATAAAAACACATTTGCTCTTTTCTCTAGAGTACTGAAATGGTACAGGGGTGGGGGAAAGAAGATGGAATGTTGATTATATGGTATTATGAGATGGGAGCGGGAAAGGATGATTTCTATGAGCTTGTGTTCTTGCAACCCCATTCATCAGTTTAAAATTCAAATGTGTCAGGCAGGAAAGTTCTGTGTGTTATAATTTGTAAGAACTATAGCTATTGATTTTTAAATTTATATTCTTTGTCTTTTTTTCTATTCTGAGGAAGGCTGCAAGTTTAGTAAAATTTACTGCAATTTCAGTAGGAAGAAAATGACACAGTAAATACAAGACAAGAACTAAAGAAGATGTTCAAAATGTATTTTTGCGAATTGTATACACAGTGAAAAAATATATCCAATTTTCAGTAGAAAGTTGATTATTATATTTTGACTTTAAAGCCCATGTATTCATAAGGAAAAAATCATTTCATTTTTGCTTCAAAATTTAGTAAATGTATATTTTGTATGCATACTGAAATATGTGATCAATAAAAATCATTTTATATCTTATATTCAAGAAGTAAGTTTGTTATAACAGTCCTTTATTAAGTTATATAATCTCATAAATTACACTATAATTATTTTTTAATTTGTAAGTCCTAAAAAACTATTTTGCATATGGAAGCAGATGATTTTAACCTTCTCCCACTGAGAGGTTGGTGGGTTTGAACTTTTTACTTTTTGGATAATAGTCCAGGTTTCACCTGACTGCGCCAATAATTTCTAAAAAAAACCCTTTTCATTCTATGTAAATACTATAATAACAAATTGTTCTGATTTTCTTTGTTTTTTTAAAGTCAAGACAATAAAATTGTTTGAGTGAGTTACTTCTCATAAATAGTATACAAGAAAAAGTTACAATGTTATTTCCAAGATCAATTTATTAAAAGATGTATCCTCCATGTATTCCTTCTCTTCTTCTCATATCGGTTACTTAGATGGGAGTCAGATGATGCTAACTTCCTCAAAGAAAGACCAATGGGGACAAAAAAATGGAAGGGAAATTGTCAACAGTCAATGAGAAATTGTGGTGTGCAATTCAACAGCCCATGAAAACTGAATACTATTAAGTGTCAGATGAATTAGCTTAATAGTGAATCTTTGACCCAGTAAATTCTTGAAATAACTGCAACCTTAATCAACAGAATGATGGAAGCCTTGCAAGAGACATAAGTCAGCAGAGTTCACTAAACCATATCCTGATTCCAGACATACAGACACTACTGTTCTGGATTAATTGTGACATGTATTTTTTAATCATTTTATTAGGGGCTCATACAACTCTTATCACAATCCATACATACATCAATTGTGTAAAGCACATTTGTACATTCATTGCCCTCATC
>NW_022103903.1:2780425-2802653 GCF_000313985.2 Echinops telfairi
GTCCCGTTGTTTTCTCCTCCAGATTGTTCATCTAGCCTATCTTATTTAGACAGACCTGTGGAGATAATAACATGTACACAAACAAGACAGAGCAAAACCAAGCAACAAAAGAAAACAAAAACAATCAGCCAAAGACAAAAACAAAACAAAATACACAACACAACAACAAGAAAGAAAAGCTTGTAGTTAATTCAGGGACTGCTTTTTGGCCTTTAGGAGTGTTTTCCAGTCGAGTCAGTTGGGGCACCAAGCCCTGGCCCCAAAGTCTATTTTCAGTATTCCCTGGGTACTTCGTTGCTCCGTTCTACGCTGTTCTGTTCTACGCCCTTAGTATTTTGCATCGGTGTGGTGGGATTAGATCGGTCAGAATTCCCACACTGTGTCTCCAGTGTTTTCCCCTGTAGGGTTATGGGTCAGTGAGGAATGTCGTGACTCATAGTGGGGCCAGCCATGTGGTCTTCTCTGTTGGTTGGCTGCTTTGAGCGGGGAATCTCTTTGTCAAGGCTTGGTGGGCCAGAATGTGCTCCACTCTCTCTTCCTCCCCCTTCATTTGCTTGCGTGTTCTCTGATCAGACATGTCCCTGTCCAGGAGCTACAGATTCAGTGTTGTCCTCTGAAATAAATTCTTCTGGGGTGGTGTGTGTGTGCAAGTGTCCATGTAGTTGGGACTGGGGTCAGCCCCTCAGATCTCACCACTAGTTTCCTACTCCATGCTGGCATGTTGCATTCACATCTTGGAGCACTGGGTTGAAGTCTGATTCCTCTTTCACTGTATTTTTGTTAAATGAAACAAATGTTTTTCACTCTGGGAAAATTTTGGCATATAATTAAATAATTACATGATTACAAATAAAATCTCAAAGCAACATAGCAGAAGAGAGTTCTAATGTTTAATGCGAGTGAATGGAATTTTCCACTACAGTTATCCAGAAATCAGGGGTATGAGGTAATATGCTAAGAAAAGGAAATTAAATGCACCTATTTCACCCACTTTTCTTCTCTTAAGGTCCATTCATGTCTTACATTAAAAATACTTTGTCACTGAATCTTCAAGGTGATGACAGAAATCTACAGATCATCTCTCCCTTATCTCATTATCTATATCAATATGTATATAGATTTATTTAAATAAGTGTGAATATATTGCTTTTGTCATTTGCCATCAAGTCAGCTAACCAAAACATGCATAGTCCGAAACAAAAATTATTACATATTGTCTTCCTTGCCTATCACTCAATCTAGAATTCTCTATAATTTTCTAGCCATTCAGTTAGTTGAAGTTGTTTGTCTGATGATCCAGATATTCTTTTTTAAGAGTTCTAAATTCTTGCTACTGTAATTTCCCTGTAGATTTACCACCAGAATGGAAGGGCCAAAACACTAGTGAATAAGAAATCCAAATTCCAGTTTATTCCTTCTTGACTCAATTTTGTTTCACAGGCACTAGTTGGTAATTATATTTAAAATCAATGATCATTGTCTTAATCTGAAAGGACCCAAGAAAAAGAATTCAAGGGTCAAGTGGCAATATTAAATAATGCTGTCAGAGAAATATTGAATGATGCAGGAACTGTCCAAAGAAGATGGATGGAATCACAGTCAGTGTTCATCCTTTCAGGTGGTAGCACACGAGTAAGAATCGCTGGTGCTGAAAGAAGCTCAAACTGCACCGAAGCATCAGCCAAAAACAAGGCTTCAGGAATTGATGGAATATCAACTGAAATGAAATGTTTCAGCATGTTGATGAAGCACTGGAAGTATTTCCTCATCTGTGCCATTAAATGTGAACCCAAGCAAGACAAAAATCTATGGAAGCAGCCGTCAAGAGATCAAAAGACATTACATTAAGTAAATCTGCATAAGACCTCTTCAGAGTATTGAAAAGCAAAGGTTAGTTTGAGGGCTAATGTGTGGCGGACCCAAGCCTTGATATGTTCAATCACCCCCTATGAAAGTTGGACAGCGAATAAGGAAGGCCAAAGTGGAATCAATATATTTGAATTGTGGGCCTGGTGAAGAATAATGAATGTACTATGAGTTGCTAAAATGACAAATCTGCCTTGGAAGAAGAGTGGCTGGAATGGTCGTTAGCAGCAAGGATATCGAGAATTCATCATTAATAGATTGGATGTATTATCAGGAGAAACCAAATTGATATTTTTTTAATGTAATACCTTCTCATTTGATCACCTTTGACCCATTTTTAAATTGTTCTAGATTTTAATATATTCTGCTTTCTTTTCAACTGGGATTTTTCTCTATTTTATTTCATTATTGTGGTTCCTCTGTTTTTATCTTTTTTTGTTGTTGTTGCACTATATGAATTCCAGAATGGGGAATCTATAGAAACAGTACATGGATTAATGGTTTCTTGAGGGCACAGCAGGAGAGCTTGGGAGAAATGATGAGCTAATAACAAGAAGTACAAAAAGAAGAAAATGCCCTAAAATTGATTTTGAAATGATTATAAAACCCTTATTGATATAATTGAACGTTTGAATTATATACTACATGGATTATGTGGCTATAAAACTGTTTATAAGAAATAAATACAGAAAAAAGACAATTCTGAGGAACGTGAGGACAATCAGTCTGCAGACTATATAGAGAAAACAAGGCAAATGTTTTAAGAGGCTGGTGGTAGGAGAACATGAGTTACTGTCCTTATAATGTAGATAGTAAATATTTTGACAATATTGAGCTTCTCTGTCCTTTTTAAAAAAAATAATTTTACTGGGGGCTCATATAACTCTTATCACAATCCATACATACATCCATTGTGTCTTGCGTCAGACAGTGTAAGACATTAAAAAATAATAATAATTTATAAATTATCAAGGTTTCATGGGGGAGGGAGGGGAAAAGTGAGGGGCCGATACCAAGGGCTCAAATAGAAATAAAATGTTTTGAGAATGATAATGGCTCTGTCGTCTTTCTACAGATGTAGCTGATTTGATTTCTATGTATAAAACCTGCCCTCCTAATATTTTAATATGAATTATGTTCCTTATGTGCTGTAGCCATTACCACTATTGACAATAAAAGGCAAGATCATTCCATTCTATTTTAGAACTAGGTATGCATCAATATCCTCCTAATATAATACAGACCAGGAGAAACTATATCACCAAAACACACCTTATTTTGGCTAACCCTCTAAATAACGTCTTTGTTGTCCTTTCTTTTGTCTTACCAAATACAGTACTAGTCATGTATAATTTCTCCCACTTCTTAAAAAAATAGTTGTTAGTATACGCAATAATAAAATTGTCCACTTACCACTGACCACTAATGGATAGCAAACCCAGACTTCCTAAAAAATTTCCCTAAATAACCTAGTATCAATCAAAATAATAAAGCTAGTTTAATCCAGTTTTCTCTGTATGAGTCACCATAACAATCTTCCAAATGTTTCACTCTTTGTTGTGGCAGCAAGTTAACAAATATAACTGATTAACTTCAGAAGTGCTCTTAATGTGTTTTTGCAGTGGTGTCTATGAAGAGTATGTATATACATATAAGGAAGTATACAGCATCTGTGCAACAATCAATGGGGACATCAAAACTTTCATGGCAAAGGAAATCAAAGATAATGAATTTTTTAACAAAACTTTTCAAGACCCATTCTATAGCAGAATAAATAACAACATTTTAATATTGGTTACCTACACATAAAACTTTAAAATTCACTCTTAAATATGTTCCTTACTTGTGACCACAATGGTCTATCATTTCTCTCTGTTGCCCTCTGGTGGCTTGAAATATTTCTGTGGCAGTGGAAGCGATTTCCAATACTAGCAGGGTCACTTATAGGTCTCAGGCTTCTTTGGAGTGTTCAGATTAAGAACAGACTACAATTAATGAAAAAGCGTCTATTTCTGAAGGATTAACCACTGAAAATATTATGACAGCAGCAGCACACTGACTGATATAATAAAATCTTGCTGAGGGTCCTCCAAGCAATGCTATAGCAGTCCATTGACAGGGAGCTCCCAGAGATTCAGAAGAAGACGTGGAACAAGGAATAGTATTGCTGATTGTTAGATATATCTTAGCTGAAATCACAGAACACCAGGGGGATGTCTAGTAGTGTTTTATTGACTATACGAAGGCATTCAACCTTGTGGATCATAACAAAGTATAGATAGCCTTAAGAGCAAGAATTCCAGAACACTTGACTGTGTTCTTGGGGAATTTGTCCATGGATGAAGAGGCGGTTGAGGGAATAGGAAAAAGGGCAAATTGAGTGATTTAAAATTAGAAAAGATGTATTTTAGGGCTATATTCTCTCATCATACTTACTCAATCTGTATGCCGAGCCAATTATCAGAGAAGCTGGGTTATATGAAGAAAAATAGGGCACTAGGATTGGAGAAATACTTATTAATATGCAATATGCAAATAGCACACCTTGCTTGCTGAAAGTAAGGTGGACTTCAAGCCCTTGCTGAGGAAGATTGAGGATCGAGGATCGCCATCTTCAGTATGGATTACAACTCAATGTAAAGAAAACACAAATCTTCACAACTGGCCTAGTAGGTAACACAAAATTTAAATCTTTGTGAGCCACAATTTTGAAATATGTCTCTAATTTCTAAAGGACCTCACTTAATTTAAGGTTGTCAATGATTTCATCTTCTTGGACCCACAACCTATGTTCATGGAAGGAAGCAGCAGTCAAGTAAGAGATTAAATGATGCATTGGGCAAATCTGCTGCACAAGATCTTCATATGTAACTGAAAATCAGGGAGGTTATTTTGAGGACAAAAAAAAGCCATGATATTGTCAATTGCCTCATATCCATGTGAAACTCGGCTATTGAATAAGGAGGACTTAAGAATTGATGGGTCTGAATTTTGGTGCTGGAAAAAAAATATTGAAAGTAACAAGGACTGATAATTGATGGGTTTGAATTTTGGCGCTGGAAACAATATTGAAAGTAACAAGGACTGACAAATTTTGAAAAAGCAAATCTGTCTTGAAAGAAGTATAACCTGAGCACTCCTTAGAGAAAAGCATGATGGAATCTTCTTGAATAATTGGACACATCATCAGAAGAGACCATTCCCTGGAGAAGGATATTATGTTTGGTAAAGTAGATAAGTGTGTTTACTCTGGGTGTTTTAGAGAAAGTTTTATATAAAGGTTAAGTGCACATCAAGAAAACATCCCAATTCAGTGCTACTCAAGCCCACAAGTCCAACACTAACCCATATGCCTAACACCAATTCACAAAATCCTCCTACATCTCACAACACAGACGCAATGATGCCAGCTGCAGGAGGAGAGCTGAATCAGTGAACATGTAAGCATCTCAGTGCTGGCAGGGGTCTCCACACGGCTGCTCCAGCACCCAGGGCTGCATTGGGGTAGGTCCATGTGGCTTCTCCTCAGGGATATCTTGCAGGAAGTGAACCTTGCCAGCTAAATCAAGGAACTGGCTAAGGTAGCTGCACCCTGGTCTGACCATCAGAAAGCAAGAGACCCGAGAACTAGAAAAGTGAGGCTCACTGAGTCATTTATCCCTCTGCCCTTCAATTAACTCCACATGTTGGCGCAATAAACTAACCACCTCAATCCACCTCTTGCCAACCTGGCACCTGTACATAATTCATTAGCTTCATAATTGAAATTAAGTAACACCTACACCTTAACCTATAACCCTGTGAATATGTTCCTCCACCTATGAAGTTTGTAAGCCAACCACTTCATACCTTTATCCCCCCAATTTTGAGTATCCAGTGTATATGCTGCCCACTTACATCAAACTAGTTCTCTGAGAAGACAATCATTTTTCACCATGAAGAGTCTTCATTCCAGTTGGAACTTTGTGAAGTATGCATCCATAAGAAAAGTCAAATCCGGACAGACCATCCATGAAGTCAGTAACAGTATGCACCAGTTCACAAGCTCAAAAATCTCCATCTGGTCAGGTTCTGGTCAACTCAATGTAGGCTGTCTCACTCAGCCTCCCCAGGGTGCCTCTTGGTCGCCTTGCCTTTAGACCATAGGCTCTCACCAATACTCAACAAGCCTAGCCTCCTTGTGCTAGATCATGAACTTTCGATCAGTTAACCCGCTCTTGTCTGGTTTCACCATCAGAAAGCAAGAGACCCGAGAACAAGAAAGGCGAGGCTCACTCAGCCATCTATCCCTCTGCCCTTCAATTAACCCCGCACGTGTTTATCGGCCAGGTTAACTAACTATCGGCACAATTAACTAACTACCTCAATGAGCAATGAAAAAGAGAAAGACCCTAAATGAGACAGATTGACACAGTGGCAATGTGTCGGTGGCAAAATGTTGACAATGAAGCAGGACAGAACAATGGGTAGGAACTGACTAGTTGGTGCCTAACAATGACAAGCAGAAAGTTTTGATTGTGTTGTTGTTGTTGTTGTTGTTGTTAGGTGCTATTGAATCAACTCTGACCCATAGCGGTCCTATGCACAACAGAATGAAAGACTGCCTGGTCGGGTGCCATCCTCACAATTATTCCCATGCCTGAGCCCACTGATGATGCCACTGCATTAATCCATCTCATTGAAGTCCTTCTTTTTTCCCCTGCCCTTATACTTTACCAAACATGATGTCCTTCTCCAGAGACTGGTCTCTTCTGGCAATATGTCTAAAGTATTTGTGTAGATCCTAACAGATTATGGGCAACCTTGAATAGAATGGGAATTTCAGAATATTTAATTGTGAAATTAATTGGTCTTTATATATTAGAGAAATAATTCAAAATGTTGGCTTACAATGAATGGCCTGACTCTAATTTCTGAAGTTTCAAACCTGTTTTACCTTTGTAAAATAGTTTCTAATACATAACAAACTGAATCGGTCAAATTGAATCATATACCATTTATAGTTACAAAGCACTTGCTTAATTGACTGGTAATGCTTCCAAACCTCTTATTTCAATAATTCACTGGTTAGTTGAATTATATTAAAAAATGTGCTTATTTTCACTATATATATATATATAGGGTACATGCTTGTGTGTTTCAGAATTTATTTTATTTCTTTAATATGAAAAATATCTCCATAAGATTATTAAAGCCCCCTTTGCTGTTCATGTTATATAGATAGATATTTTAAAATTATGTAAAGCTGGACAACTTTTTCTACAGCTATAAGTGTCATAATAAGACAGAATAAGAATAAACTCTACTAAATTAAGTCAGATACAATATTAGAAGAGAATCTCAGCCAAAAGAGAAGATTGACAGTAGCTATGTTGGAAGGAAAGTGGAGATGCCAAGAATATCTTAGTTCATACTGTCATTCTAAGCACAAGTATTTAAAGTATCTCAGCTTCTTGTTGACATATGATGAGATGGTTAAAAATAAAGAGATGCCCGAATAAGACTATAAATTTTACTTTACACTTAAAACTACAATAGGGTTTTAATTTATTACCACCCGTATAATTAATTCATAAACCAAAATAGCAGTATAAATGAAATGGAGCTTTTATAAGCCATAAAGCTTACTTGTAATTCTAATCATTGAGTAGAAGGTGACTGTATTTCAAAATTCCTCAGAGATATCTTAAGGCTTTATTTTCAGAATGATATTAGATGGACATGTTTGATTTATTTGTCTCAGAACAACACTTTGAACAAAGTTTTCATGAAGGCTGAGAAAAGTAAATTAAAATAGCTGCATTAAACCAGGAGACAGGCATCAGCTATGTGAGTTGACTGGTAAGGAGCATGTAGTTCTGGCAACACACGGAGGCGAATGTAAGGGAACGACGTATAGGAAAGAACAGAAATGCCTAAACCGAGAGAACTTGACGAAGACAACCTCAGGAATGCGATAACGAACTATGTACTAATAGAAGTATTTTAACATTTCAAATCCAGATCACACAATGCAGCCAGGAGCCCTCCTCATTTTAGAGATGAAGCAAGACGAACTCAAAAGGTCAAGCAAGCTGGCCAAGGTTTCCAAACAAGATAATGTTCATTTTTTTTCTTTCAAGGCTTTAAATTCTTCATCTAATTCTGTCCCCTTTCTTTCCTGTCTCATTTTCTTAAAAAAATGTAGTGGCTAAAAGCATGACTTTTTATAAAATACAGAACCCTTGGAAATATTTGTCCTTGTGGTACACTAAAGATGGCACCCTCAATGTCATCCCCTGTTCTTACTTGTCTCCTTTAACAAAGGTCAACAAATAAACATAAATTCCATGCTGTCTAAAATATGAAAAAACTTGTAAGGAATAAATTAAAATTCTACTAATATATATAATTCATAAGGTTGACTAACACAATAGCCACAGCAATTGACTTTATACCAACATCATGAAGAGCGCATAGGACCTGGTAACACATCCTTCCATTACACGAAAGGTCACGTAAGTCAGAACCACTAGAAAGAAACTAACAGTAAATATTATTAACATAATTCTCAAGATATACTTTATTTTAAATATTTTTGCTAACTTATGGAAAATTTAAAAATTACACATCCCATTATTAAAAAAAGCATTTAGCATATAATTATTTGGTCCTATTTTTTAAAATTTCTTTTCTCCCATTTTTTTAAAGCAACATTCCATTCAGCCGATTAAACAAAATTATTTGATATTAATTACAAAATATTTAATCTATATTTCTCTACATATTATTGTCATTTTATTTTAAGAACATCTGAGGGATTACATCCAAGTAAAGCCTTCAGAGCTCAGTTACACTCTATAGCACATGGACTCTTGACCTAGTCAACTTAAAGGGAACTGAGGATAAACAAGTGCATCGAATTTGCTGGGTTTTGGTAAATGGGAGGTAACTGTGTATTCATTTTTAAAAATCACTCTTATATAATTGATGTTTGATATGAAATAGATTATAGACCCCTCAAAAATTATCTCATGAACAAATCCTTATAGCAAGTGTTGAGAAAAGACTGCAAAATAGATGAGTTTTGATGGTCAGACTGCCAAGGTCTATGAGTTATAGGTAAATCACCTTGCTTTTTCTTTTACATTCTGAATTGTAAATTCATTTATTGGTTCTTCCTTCAACTTCGCAGATATTTCACCTTAAATTGCTAAATTGTTCTCACTTTGACCCTGCTGTTCTTTCAATATCATTGAAATGTAGAACCAAAAAAAAAAGAATTCTCAGAAGGTAAAATATATACTCAGTTAATACATTCACTAAAATTTATATTGTTTATAGAAGTATGAACATGTGTGTGTGCGCAATATAAAAATTTATATTGTTTACAGAAATATTAACATGGGTGTGTGCATGTGGGTGTTCATAAACAGCATACATACATAGACTTAGTAGGACAAGGATTTATCTCTTCCTATATTGTTTTGTGATCAAATGATTAAGAATTTAATATTACACAGGGATCTTATGAAGATAGTACTGTCAGAGAACAGAACCGAAGATAGTTTGCTATGGTTTTAGGTGCCATGGAGTCAGTTTCTACTAATAGCAATCCCATGTCGAGCACAACAAACACTGCCACATCCTCACAATTTGTGTGACATTTAAGACACTGTTCCAGCCCCTGTGTCAATTGATCGAATTGAGGCTTTCACACTGACCTTCCACCCAGAGTAACATCCTTTTCCAGGCACTGGTCTCTAATGACAGCAAATTAAATTACAAAAGGAAGTCTTGCTATCTTGCTTTCCTGGAGCATTCCGGTTGTCCTTCTTTAAAGCCAGATTTCTTTTTCTTTTTTTTTTCTGGCAGTCTACAGTTCTTTCAATAGTCTTCTTTATCATAATAATTAAAATGCCTTGATTCTTCTCCAGGCCTCCTTGTTCAGGTCCCAGCTGTCATATGAATTTGTGGCCATTGGAAACACTGTGGCGTAGATCGGGTGCATCTTGCTCCTTGGAGTAACCACTCTGATTTAAAAAAAACTCTTGTGCTGCAGACTATCCCAGTTCAGTGCATTTATTTCTTGACTATGGTTTCCATGAGTGTGGATGGTGGATCCAAGTCAAAGGAAATTCTTGACAATTGTAATCACGTCTCTGTTTGGTGTGACATCACCTACTGGCCCAGTTGGGAAGATGTTTGGTTCTCTACAGAGTTGTAATCCATATTTAGAGTTGTAGTTTTTTTTTAAAAATATTTATCATCAATTACTTCAAGTGCTCCTTATTTTTTGCAAGCAAGGTTGTATCATCTGCATATCTTAGGTTGTTAATGAGCCCTCCTCCAATCCTTATGCCTCACTGCTCTTACAGTTTGCAATTTCACTATGTACAAATTAGCACATCTCTTAGCATAGGGTTCCAGTTTCATGCCAAGATTTTTTATGGACTAAGGATTTACCTCTCTGTTTTTATATTTACATATAAACCAAGTGCTTCTCATATAATCCTTACTTTAAAAAAAGTGGAATATAATACAGATATCATGCAGTTCAATAGTTCAACCATATTAAAAAGAGTTGTAAAATTATCACAGACAATTTTAAAACACTTTTTTCTTGTACTTATTTTTATTAATTCCCCAAACTTCCAGTGACATACTCTCCAGAAACCATGAATCCAGTTACTGTCTCTGTAGATTTGCAACCTTTTCTTTAATCAATGATTTCCATGAAATTATGTAATCACTCATTGGATGGTGTGATTTCTTCTGCATAGACTTCTTCAGTCCAGTTTCCTTCTGGATGGACACGTATCTTCACTCATTGCCATCCAGTCAGTTGAAACTCACAGGGATTCTCCAGGACAGAACTGAACTGCCCCTGAGGGTTTCTGATTGTAACAGTTTATGGAGTAGAAAGCCTCATCTTTTTTCATGAGGGAGGGCTCATGGTCTCAAACTGCTGACCTTAGGTTAACAACCCAACTTGTAACCTCCTAGACCACCAATACTCATACACTCAGTGATGTGGGAGTAGAATTCCATTATCCTGCTCTCTTGGAAGTGAATTTAAGCTCAATGCACTGCTGAAAATGCACAAACCCAGTACCAACCAAAACCAATCCACCTGCTTCATCCTAACAGTTGTAAAGACTTCCTCCACATTTGAGAACCTTTCTTAATTTTTGCTTCCTATGTCTGAGGAATGGAAGCAGAACATTGTTTGAGACAGAACCAGAGGATGGGCCTTTGAAGTCCAAGGGCACCTGAAATATGACAGAAAGGGCTGATTTCTCAGAATTGAGTCTCTCATGGTAACATGGGTTGGACAAAACTTGTGGGATTGTAATCTTCAGAATCTTTATTTGCTGATCTTTATTTGCACAACTCAAAGAAAGGAGAAACAATTGTAAATCATGCTAATGGTCAGAACTTGGAATGTGTGACCTATAAATCTAGGAAAATTGGAAATCAACAAAAATGAAATGTAAGGCATAAAGATCAATACCGTAGGCATTAGGGAGCTGAAATGGATTTGCATTGGCTATTTCAAATCAGGAAATCATATGATTTACTATGCTGGGAATAACACAATCAAGAAGAATAGCATGCAATACATTGTCAAAAAGGACTTTGCAAAATCAATTATGAAACACAATGTTGTCTGTGATAGGATTATATTTGTTCACCTTCAAGAAAATCCAATCAATGCAACTATTATTCAAATTAAAGCACAGACAACAAAACCTAGTGATTTAGAAATTGAAGAATTCTCCCAAACACTTCTTTTGAAAAGTAATCAAACATTTCATCAAGATGCATTATAATTATTGACTATTAGTTGGAAACAAAGGAAGAAACAGTAATTGGAAAATATATACGTGGTGATAGAAATAAAGCTGATGTCTCATGTTTAATATGGAAACCCAAAGACTTGGTCATAGCAAATATCTTTTTTTAAACACAAAAGCGAACTATACACTTGGACCTCCCAGATGGACTACGCAGAAATCTAATTGATTATATCTGTGGGAAGACTGTGGGAAGCTCAATATGAGCAGCTAAATGCAGACCAGGGCCTGATGGTAGAACAGACTATCAATTGCTCATATGTATGTTCAGGATAAAAACAAGTCCATGGAGCCAAAATGTAAACTTCAGTCTACCTCACCTGAATTTTGAGAACAACTCAATAACAGGTTTGTGGTATTGAACACTAATGACAGAAGACCTGATGAGCTATGGAAGACCATCAAGATCATCATTCATGAAAAAACCAAATGGCCATTAAAAAGATAGGAAAGAAAGAAAAGATCAAAGTGTATGGCATAATAAATTCTGAATGTTTCTCTTATTCATACAGTAACTAAGACAAATGGAAGAAAGGATGCAATCAAATTACTGAGTAGAAAATTTCAAGGGGAGCTCCAAGAAGACAATGACAAATATTATAATGAAATGTGCAAAGTCCTAGAATTATAGAACCAAAAAAATGAATTACATGCTTAACATATCTGAGATGGAAAGAATTAAAGAAAAATACTCATCTCAAATTACAATATTGAAAAAACTTCATCAGCAAAATATTGAATGATGCATGAAGCAACAAGAGAAGATGGAAAAAATACACAGTCACAGTACTAAAAGGATCAGTCAACATTCCAACATTTTGGGAGGTAGCATATGAGCAAGAACCAATGGTACTGAAGTTAGTTCAAACTGTATTGAATGCATTAGCCAATAACCAGGCTCCAGGAATTGATGGAATATCAATTGAAATGTTTCAGCAAGCTGATGAAGCAATTGAAGCACTCACTCATCTTTGCCAGGAAATTTGGAAGACAGCTACTTGGTCAATTGACTGGAAGAGATCCATATTTTTAGCCAATCCAAAGAAAGGCAACCCAAGAGAATCCTCAACTGGAGAACAATATCATTGATAACTCAGATGAGTAAAATTTTGCTGAAGATCATCCAGTAATGGTTGCAGCAGTACACTGACAGGGAACTGCTGAAACTTCAAGCCAGATTTAAAACAGAATGTGAAACAAGGTATATCATTGTTGATGTCAGATGGATTTTGGCTCAAAGCAGAGAACACCAGGAAAGTGTTTACTTGTGTTTTATTGACTATGCAAAGGCATTTGACTGTCTGGATCATAATAAATTATGGATAGTCTGGATAAAAAAGGGCAATTCCAGAACACTTCATTATGCTCATTCAGAAATTGTACATAGATCAAGAGGCAGTTGTGTGAACGGAATAAAGGAATACTGTGTGGTTAAAAAGCAGGAAAGGTGTGCATCAGGCTTGTATCCTCTACCATATTTAATCTATATGCTGAAGCAAATAGTCAGAGAAGTTGGTTTATATGAAGTAGAATATGGCAGCAGGGCTGGAGCAAGGCTTATTAACAACCTAAGATATGCAGATGACAGATCCTTGCTTGCTGAAAGCAAGGACTTGAAGCCCTTGCTGAGGAAGATCAAGGATTGCAGCCTTCTGTATGGATTACAACTCAATGTAAAGAAGATCAAAACCCTCACAACTGGAGCAGAAGTTAACATAATGATACATGCAGAAAAGTTTGACATTGTCAAGGATTCTGTTACAATCAATGCTCATGGAAGCCACAGTCTGCTACATAACCACTTTTAGACTATTGAAAAATAAGGATGTTACTTTGAGGACTAAGGTATGCCTCAACCAAACCATGGCATTTTCAATTCCCTCACATCCATGTGGTCATTGAATAATAAGGAAGACCAAAGATGAGTCAATACATTTGAATTGAGGTGCTGGAGAATATTGAAAGTATCATGAACTTCTAAAAGGACAAACTACTTCATTGACCTTGGACCCAACACCCCACATGAGTTGAATGTCTTCCATTATATTAACTGTTCCACTAAAGCAAGTTGAACTGATCCCTCTTGTGTGGATTAATTAGCTGTTATATTCCTTCTCACGGTATAAACCTTTCTGTCTATATCTATGTCTACATCTATATCTCTCTCTATATATATATATCTATCTAATCATAAGTGCCCTGGTTTTGTTTCCTTAGATAACCCTGACTAACTCATATATTGTTCACTTTATTATATATTGTGTATTATTTATTATAATGAAAATAGCAAATATAATTCCGCTTAGGAAAATTTATCTAATCCAAGAGCCTATATATTTTGGTAATCAACTGAAGATATCAAGGAAAGGGGTGTGAAACCAGATAGGCTCTTGTGAATTTTTAAAATATTCTGTTGCACTTCTTCCATGGTATTAGCCCAAACACAACAAGAAATATTAACAATGGCACATAGTCCTCCCTGCTGGATCAACAGAAAATCTAATGCAATCTTTCTATCTAAAACTATTTTGAAAAGGAGTTTAAAAATTTCTCCTGAGCTGACCTAGCATCAGAAACATTACTAAAAATCTTTACCATAGTGTCAGATACATTTGGAACAATGTGTTGTAAATCAGTGACTCCATACAGAGAGAGAAGTGCTCTTTATAAGGAGCATGTTAAACTAGAGTTCTCTTTCAAACAGTTTCTGCTAAAGCAACCCTGGTCATTTCTGGTTCATTTATTCCTTTTTCTCCATAAAAGTTGAGTCACTGCTCAAGCAAATACTTTCATTATAAAAGAGAACAGCCAGGGGATACTCATATGTCTTAACATTTTTTAACTTTTCATATTCCAGGCAGTATCTTAAGACACACACAAACAGCATACATTATGCCAATTCCATTACATTTATATAGCAGAGAAACTGTTTGTTTCAATCAATTTTCTGTCAAGGAGTTGTTACAGATAAAAATCCTAATGTTAACCAACCACATGTTGGAGGCAAGAAGACATATCTATGGAGGCTTGCTGTTAAATTTTCTGTAAAAACTGCTCTATGAACCCTAGCAATCTTGTTTCCATCCTGAAGGACTGCAGGTCACTGCAGACCGATTTTTGACACTGATTTGTGTAATACTGAAGCACGTGGCCTGAAGTTGATCTAACCTCCGGGCAAAGGCCACAACTGCACACACATGACTGGCCTAAAGGTCATATTGAAGTTGATGATAATGAGGAGTGGGAAACGAGACACCAAACTTAGGCCAGCATTGCAGAATTTAGTGGATCTGAAATCATGATTGGATTTTGGAGTGTGATGATGATTCCAGCAGTCAGAAAGCCACCTGCTTGACCACGACTCAAGTGAAGTGAAGGAGAGCGTTTCTGCAGCAGGCTTCAGTAGTGACTGCAAAGATTAACAGAAGTAGACATAAAAAAGTGCTTTTATAATGAAGAAAAATCGCACATAATCAAATTATAAATGAGAGGAGAAAGCACATAAATTATAGGCTTGATAAAATGCATCCCTGGGGTTAGCATATAAGACAAAACCAAAAACCAAACTCACTGCCAACGAGGCGATGCTGACTCAGAGCAACCCTATAAGACTGGGTAGAATTCCCTTTACAAATTTCTGAGACTCTAACTCTTTATAGGAATGGAAAGCCTTGTCTTTCTCCTGAAAACCAGCCCATGGTTTTGAGCTGCTGACCTCGGGGACCTCAGCAGAATGCATAATCACTAAGCCACCAGGGCTCTTTTAGCATATAAGAGATAATTAAAATGGCTAGTAAAAATAATAAAAATATGGTGGCAATGTTAAATAAAAACATATGATAAAACTCTGGGCAACACATAAGATTTTACAAGTCATTAGAACAAACTTTCACTCTCCTCTAGATCTTCTGGTGATTCCAGGAGCTGTGAACTTAGGTGGTCTCATGAGTTGTGTGGTAGAGAAAGAGTAGATCCTAAATTAGCAACACAAGAGGAAGTACTTGTGTCTGTGGCAAGTGTAAAGAAGCAGGTCATTTGGCTAATTGATTCTGTAATATCCCATTGGTCCCACAGTAAATGATTATGTGTGATAAATACAGGGGGGTTTCTGAAAATTAGGAAAGATTTTACAAGCTTCTTTATGGCTTGGCTAGTAAAGCAGGCGTATCTGTCACATCAGAGAGCTTCGGTGCTTTCCATTTGCTAAATATGCTTTCTCAAAGTTTCTTTGCTACAAGAGTGGCAGTAAAGTTATGAATAGAAAAGGCCTCCAACCAGTGTCTAAAATCTGCAAATCATAAATAAGACATGTCTGTGACCATTGATGGGGGAACTACACAAAGTCAGTCAGCCTTTTGATAAAGACCAGTTGGGCAAAGTGTATATTTCAAAATAGGTTTGACAAGTTTGAGCTTTATATCAAGAGCAGATTGACCAGGAGTTAATTAGATAATCTGCTGTACTCCAAAAATATCCCCAATTATCTTTCTTCATCAAATTAATCAGCTTATCTCTAAGACTT
Organism: Echinops telfairi; assembly: GCF_000313985.2. NCBI lineage: Eukaryota > Metazoa > Chordata > Mammalia > Afrosoricida > Tenrecidae > Echinops > Echinops telfairi. The sequence goes on from NW_022103903.1 coordinate 2,796,650, forward strand.
AGAGTCTAAGTGCTCCAAGAACTGAAGAGGGTGAGCAAGACACTTGCAAATCTTTTGGTATTAATCATTGATCAGTATTTATTTGGCATGCTCCAAGCAAGTTCTCTGTTCCTTAGGATCACAAATTGGTTGAGCCATGAAAAGCTGCTGCTCTCAGTTCATCCTCAACCCACTATTTAGCGCAATACCATCCCATTCGTTGGGATTGAAGTATTTTTTCATTTATATTTTAATTATTTAATAATCATTTTATTAGGGGTTCATCCAACTCATCACAATCTGTGCATACGTCATTTGTGTCCACCACATTAGTACATATGTTGACTTCATGATGCTCACAACACCCACTTTCCACTTGAGCCTTTGGTGTCAGCTCATTTTTCCCCTCCCTCCCTGCTCCCCGAACCCCTGATAATTTATAAATTATTATGATTTATCATATCTTACCCCATCCAACGTCTCCCTCACCCATTTCTCCACTGTCCATCCCCCAAGGAGGAGGTCATATATAGACCTTGTCATCTGTTCCCCCTTTCTCCCTCACCCTCCCTCCACCCTCCCGCCATCGCCCCCCTCTCCACTGGTCCTGGGGGGTTCATCTGTCCTGGGTTCACTGTATTTCCAGTTCCTATCTGTGCCAGTGCACATCCTCTGGTCCAGCCGGATATGCAAGGCAGAATTGGGATCATGGTAGTGGGGGGGAGGAAGCATTTAAGAACTAGAGGAAAATTGCACATTTCATCGTTACTACACTGAACTCTGATTTGCTCCTCTCCTCCCTGCAGCCCTTCTGCAAGGGGCTGTCCAATTTCCTCTGATGGGCCTTAGGTCAGTTCCTATAGGTATTGTCACAAGAACAAAGGGAAACAAAGTGGACGAACATAGTGAATGAACATGCACAGCAGGGTGGCCTGCTACAGTAAACTAACCCTACCAGTATTTTTCAACATGGCTGATTAAATCTTCCAAATATAAGTGGATACACTGATGAACATTATTAGTAAAAAAAGCATGCAGTGATAATAGCAATCTATCTTGATTTACAATTCATTTCATACATTTACTGCATATTGCTTGCAACTCATCTTTCCTGAATTGCAATTCAGATTTGTGGACTAAATTTTGATGGATGTATAAAAATTTTAGGGCTGCCTGACAGTCTATCCTGTCATTCATAATATGACCATGTAGTGAGTGTAATTTCTTAAATATGGATCTTCTACCCATTTCTCGAAAGTTCCCAAAAAAGATTGCATGTGACCATGAAATAAAGTGCTGAGGACTCTAACGGGGATTTGACATTTTGCCATTCCTGTGTGTGTAAGAGAACCATCTCAGAAGCGGGAACAAAGAGAATTCCTATGACTGCCAAGGAAGAAGAGCCAACAGTGGGGCATCACAAGGATCGCGGCTGAAGTGGTAGAGGTAGCAGAGACTCAGCCATGAAGCTCTTGAGACAGAACAAAAGAGCTACACTGGAGATGTTACTGGGAGGCAGCTCAAGGGTTCAAGCCCCTTCACTCCTTGATTCTTGCCCTGCTTACAAGAAAGCTTTCAACGTGAGTGACAAAAGTTAGTCCAGAGTTAGAGAAACGTGTTGAACTAATAAGAGTGAGTTTATTGAAAGGAATATTTTGAAAAACAACTCCAAAGCCTCTGAGATTGTCTAAAAGCCTAGTTTAATGTAAAACCAGACTTTTCATTCCCCTACTGGCAGTCCTCCTACCCTTGGCTGGATTTCCAACAGCTCTGCTATGGGTTGGTTCTCTGTACTGCACCTCCTCTTTCAAAGCATGCGCTTTCTTAAGCCCCTGCTCCCCAGACTTTCGAAGCATTGTCTGGGTAGTGTGAACATCCTAATCATTCCCACCTGCTGTTTTACTGTATCTGGTCTCTTCCACGGATAAAGGAAATGTGTCTTATCTGCCCATTATCTTCTCGGTTGCCCTTACCCATTTCTGTCTGGCTCAGGGATGCAGAAGGGCAGAGGGGCTTCGGAAACCATGAAAGCAGAGAAGGGAGCACATTGTAGAGAGGCCAAGGATCAGAGCGCTCTTCCTGCCAGCGGATCTGAGACGAGGCACTGCATACCAAGGAACGCGATGCTTACTGTTTTGTAACTTGTTAGCTTTCCTAAAGATCCAGCATGATAGTGAATTTGTTTGTGTATTTGTGAGTTCTGTATGTCAATTGCTACAACATATTGAAGCCAGAAGAGAAATGAGTTACAGTTGTTTATGATAGAGTCAAAATGCCATGGGAGGCCAGAGGGTAATATCGTATTACCTCTCAATATTATCATTATTTTCTCACCTCTCATCCAAATGCATTTTAGATAAAAGAGTGGTGGACACTGAAAAGACAGGCTCTGTTGCAGATGAGTCAGCTGAAATGTTCTCTTTAGTTTCCTCAAATTAGATTGATGAGACTAAACCGATTTTTTTTAAGGCAGGGGCCTCCTAGGAGGCCTTCCTCTAGATGAGCTTTTTCACTGTGTATTTCAGAATCTGACTAGGCCTCTCTGTATCCATCCCACTGCTACTGTTAGGTTTCTGGGTAGTTTACCTCAGTCCTTGCTTTGCAAGGCTGAAAGAATTCACGCAGAAGAAGCACCTTTGTAAATCCAAGCGACTTTTATGAGGAAAAGGGAAGTTTCAGGTATTCCCAGGAAATCCCAGGGGCCCAAATCGGGAAATCCGAAGAGTGCCCTGACAGAGAGACCTGTGTGCGCCCCTCCCTCCGACCTGCAAGAGTGCACCTGGACAAGAGAGGACTCTAAGAGAGCTTGGCCTTCCCGTGGCTGGCTTTGCTTCCTCCTGTCTGGGAGACATGGCTGAAGGTATTAGCTGAACTTTATTGGCTGAGTTTAAGTGCACCTGGGTGATATCATATTGCTATTACCTAAGGTGGGTGTGCCCAGATTGACTCCCTCACACCCCCACCCCTGCCCTAGGAAGCTTGTGTCTGAGCATTCTAGATTTTTCCATAGGTGTCTAATGGGTGCCTGGTTTCTTTCCAACCCCTTTGTTGTCACCCTATTCAGGCATCACTATTCTGGCTGTATATTTCAAATATATCACTATCAAATATATTTCAGCATGCATTGTTGTTAGGTACCGTCAAGTTGGTTGCAAACCATACTGATCCCATGTGCAACAAAGGAAAACACTGCCATGGCCTTGACCATCTGAGGGTTCCAGAGCCTATGACTGTTTACAGAAGCAGACAGCCACATCTGCCATCCACAGAGGAGTAGGAGGGTTTGAACCACCAATCTTGTGGTTAGCAGTCTATTGATTAGTACATAGCACCAACAAGGCTCCCTCTGTTTCCATAGTACTCAAAATGTATGAGTAACATCTAAATTTTTATTTAAACTGGTATGAATATTTATTGACTGTCCAGAAGCCAGTTTGAAAACCCTTGTGATTATGATTAATTCAGCTCCTAGAGGAGTGACTTCAGGGACATGAGCACTTTCCAAGACTTCTTTGGAAATAATGACAGTCTATTCTCCTTGGAAATGAAAACTTTTAGGATCAGTCTGAAGATAAGATCCATTTATAAACAGAACTAAACTGGGGTTGGCAAGGATGATGTCTTGCAAATTCCATCAGATAAAGTGTAAGTCTAAACAATTGTGTGGAAGAAAATCATTATCATCAAGTAGAGGTAACAATGGACGTAGACACATTATCGTGTGCACTCTGATGTTCGAGACTGACAAAAGAACTTCATCAGAGGTCAATCCGTGTTTGAGATCTTTCATTTTGCTCATATACATATAATCCCGAAACCTACGTCCATAGTTTTCTCTACTGGTTTCGCATTGATGGTTACTCATTGTTGTAGCCATTATATCAATCCATCTCCTAGTGAGCCTTTTTCTTTTTTACTGTCCCTTTACTGTACCAAACATGTCCTCCTCCAGGGACTGGTTTCTTCTGAAAACTTGACCAAAGTGGGTAAGAAGAAGTCTCAGTATCCTTTCCTCTAAGAATCACTCTGGTTGTGCTTCTTCTAAGACAGATCTGCTTGTTCTTTTACCAGCCCGTGGTATTATAATATTCTTTGCCAGCAACACAGTTCATAGCACTGATGCCTCTTTGGTCTGTCCAAATTTCACATGCATATGAGGCAATTGAAAACACTATGGCTTCGGCCAGGAGCACCTCAGTTCTCAAAGTACATCCTTGCTTCCAATACTTAAGGAGGTCTTGTGCAGCTGATTTACCCAACGCAATGAATCCTTTGATCTCTTGACTGCTGCTTCCATGAGCATCGATTGTGAAACAAGTAGGATGAAATCCTTGACAATGTTAACCTTTTTTTTTTTTTTCATTTATCATGATGCTCCTTATTGGTCTAGTTGTGAGGATTTTTTGTCTTCTTTAAATTGAGTTGTAATCCATAGTAAGGATGCAAATCCTTTATCTTCATCAGCAAATGCTTCATGTCATCCTCACTGTGGTAGTTACATAATCTGGTGTCAACTTGAGACTACTAAGAATGAAGGGGAGGGGTTGACTCTCAATCAGGTCACAGCTTGATTACCTCATTCGGCAGTCCTAGGGAGATATATAGTTCACTGGAAGCTAGACACACTCTCTCTGCTTCATCTTCCTGCTGAAAAGCCATGTGACTCTATGCTGAAGAAGCCAAAGCCCTGGAGCTAGAGGAGCCACATAGAGAGCCGTGCCAGTGCTGATGCTTCCACCACCACTGGATCCATAAGATTTTCTACCCACTGGCCTGTGACTTTCTTGCATTCAGCATCATTGAATGTGTTACATGAGTCTGAAGAGGAATTTGTAGACTGGTATTAGACATATGGGCTAATATCAGATTTATGGACTTGATCTGGACTGGGCTTGGGTGTTTTCCCAGAATACAATTGCTCTTTTATATAAAGCTCTTTCTGATACACATATGAATATCTCTATATTTGTTTCTCTAGTCAACCACAGCTAACACACTCACTTTTCACAAGCCAGGCTGTACTATTTTCATATCAAAGACTGTTAGGAAGTCTTCCTCCAATCCTAAAACTGTGCTCTTCCTCATATAATCCAGTTTCTCTGTTACTTTGCTCATACAGATTGAAAGAATGGTGGGAGAATAACATTGATGCAGACTTTTCTTGATTTTTAACCACGCATTATCCCCTTGTTCTGTTTGCATAATTGTAACTTGATCCATGTACAGGTTCTCCATGGGTACAATTAAATAAACTAGAATTCCCACTCTTCTCAAAACTGTCCATAGTTCTTTATTGTCCACACTCTGATGAAAGGTACATATTTGCAAATGTACATGCTTTTCCATTAAATATAAGATGGTCACAGAACACAGAAATAGTATGACATTATTTTCTGGGAAATATTATTAAAACTGGTCTCTCAAGTATGTATTTTTCTGAAGGACCTATAATAAGGAAGTTTTATCAATAATGTTGAGTATTAAGACCCATAGGTCATAGGCTATCATACCCTGCATTTATTTAAAAGTACTAGAAACAATCTCTTGTTGATAGGCTATGATATCCAGAATCTGCCAGAACACAGACTTTTTTTTTTTTTGCTTTAGGCTATATAATTAAATCAGAACCAAGGTTAAATAAAAAGCTGTTATAAAGGGGAATATTAAAATTCAATATATATTCCAGCACATATCAACAGGACTTCTGATGGAGTTATGGCCTACTTTCAGGATGCTGTGTGAACACATGCATCAGGCACCTCTGATTTTAAACTTCCATATCAATGTCCTTCATTAAAATGTTCTTTTGCTATCCATACATTTTAACTGGCCAATTTTGCCTTAAGAAGATTACAAGAAGGGAACAACAAGCAACCCGAATTTGTGGGGAGGTGGGTGTGGGAGAACTGGTAGAGCATGATCAAGGGGAATATAACAAAGAGGAAGTGCTGAAATCCTGGCGGGGACTGAGCATGATAGTGGGACAGGAGGAAAATCAAGGGAAATAGAGGAAAGAGCTGGGAGG
>NW_022103903.1:2803369-2837432 GCF_000313985.2 Echinops telfairi
ATGTAGCAAGGATGAAAAATACAACTTTCCTCTAGTTCCTAAATGTTTCCTCCCACTCCCACTATCATGATACGAATTCTACCTTGCAAGTCTGACTAGACCAGAGGATCTACACTGGTACAGATAAGAACTGGAAATACAGGGAATCCAGGGTGAATGATCTCTACAGGACCAGTGGTGTGAGTGGTGATACTGGGAGGGTAGAGGGAGATTGGGTTGGAAAGAGGGAACTGATTACAAGGAACTATATGTGAACTCCTCCCTGGGGGATGGACAACAGAAAAGTGGGTGAAGGGAGACGTCGGACAGGGGAAGATATGACAAAATAATAATTTATAAATTATCAATGGCTCATGAGGGAGGGGAGAAGGAGAGGAAAAATGGGGATCTAATACCGGGGGCTTAAGTGGAGAGGAAATGTTTTGAGAATGATGAGGGCAATGAATGTACAAATGCACTTTACACAATTGATGTATGTATGGATTGTGATAAGAGTTGTATGAGCCCCTAATAAAATGATTAGAAAAAAAATCAGTGCCTCTAGGGAGAGGCATTGCAAGGACAGATGTCAAAGGACATGCATAAATAGTTATAAAAGGGGAGGGACAATAATGAGGTACAATAATTCAATCTTTCATATTATTGCACCTACCACTTGGCTGTCAGTTTTTTCTATTATAATGGCTTGTGTGTTGCTGTGATGCTGAAAGCTATGCCACTGATACTTCAAAGGCCAGTGGGCTCACCCAAAATAAACATTTCCGTGGACTAAGAAGAGACCATGAAGAAAGACTCAGATACCCCATCCGTGGAAATGGCTGCCAAGAACTGTGTGCATGGCTTCAAAACATTCTCAGATGTTTAAGGCTTAATAAAGGGAAGTAGAACATCATCGTAGATAATGCTGGAGGATGGGCTATTCAGGTCAGAGGGCACTGGAAATGTGATTGAAGAGTGGAGTCAACCATGGTGAAGTGAACGGTGTAAAGCCTGTGAGACTGCAGTCTTAACCGTCTTCATTTGCTGACAGGTTACAACTTGAGGTAAACAGAAATAGGTGCAAGAATCTGTTAACGATCTGAACTTGGACTGGGCAAACTGTACATCTTGTATAATTGGATGTCATCAATTGTGAAACAGAACACATAAAGATCGATATCTTGGAATCACTGAGTTGAAAGGTACTAGTCCGGGCCATTTTCAATCAGAAAATCAAATGATTACTCAGCCTGAAATGACACATTCAGAAGGAGTGGCATTGCATTCATCCTCACAAAGGACAGTGAAAACTCAATCTCGAATTACCATGCTGTCTGCGATAGGATTATATCTATCTTCCTTCAAGAAAGTCTGATTAATATAACTATTATTCAAATTGATGCACTAACCACAAAAGCTAGTGATGAAGCAATAAAGAATCCTACCAACATCTTTAGTCTGAACTTGGTCAAACAAGGAATCAAGATGCATTGATAATTGTTGACTACTGGAATGCAAATGTTTGAAACAAAAAAGAAGGAACAGTAGTTGGAAAAATATGTTCTTAGTGTTAGAAAGGAAGCTGGAGCAAGAATGATAAAATTTTGAAAGACCAACAGTTGTTTCCTAGTGAGAACATTGTTTAGTAATACATATGGCGACTGTACACCTGACTTTCCCTGGATGGAATACACAGAAATCAAGTGACTGCATTTGTGGGAGGAATGATAGAAAAGCTCAATATTAGCAACTGAAACCAGTACGAAGGCTGACTGTGGAACGGACCATCAGTGGCTTAAATGTAAGTTAGGTTGAAGCTAAAGAAATGAGAACAAGTCGACTAGAGCCAAAATATGACTTCAAATCTATGCCACATTCATTTTGAGAACTTTTTAAGAACAGGTGTGCTGCACTGCACACGAATGACAGACCCGATGAGCTGTGGAAGGACATGAAGACCATCATCCATGAAGAAACTACAAGGTCAATATAAAGACAAAACAGAAAGAAAAGATCAAAGTGCATGTCAGAAGACACCCTGAGGTGCTCTTAACTTCTTGATTTCTTGCTCTACTAAGTTATTCCCTATGAAGCACACCCCTCATTAGCAATTCTTTCTCACCTTATCCCTAGAATGACAGCATATAGTTTCCATGAATTAAATCATGATCCAGAAGACTAATTTACAATATTGTTTGTGCTTTTGTTTCATTATTACATCTTCACAGTTACTTGACACAGTATATTGAGTTCATTATACTCACAATGATCACAGGCTACTGATTTACATTGAATTTGTTAACTAAATGAGAAATCTGACAATTAAAGAACTTTGATTACTTCCCATTTCCAAACAATTAAAACAAAATGTTAAAGTAGGTACTTAAACTCAGAGCTGAATTTATACCCTATTTGTGATTAGCCACTATTTGACAAATGAATGAAATTCCACATTATCTGTAATTTGGAAAGCTGTCATATTTATAGTAGTAAATGGATGGTGATTAAATTTTTTCCAAAAAAAACCAACATATTTTTTTCAAACTAATACAAATATTTGTGTTTGAAAATCAGAATTAAAAGTGATAATTAATTTTTTACTGGTACACTTTTAATGCTCAGTTTTTTAAGCAATAACTTTCAATTTACTGAAAAATTTTACCAAAATTACAAAGAGTTCACATACACCACTCTCATTACTAAACATGTTTCCTATTAATAATATTTTGCACTTTTGGTGCAGTTGATATTGGCAAATCCAGTTGGCAAACCAGTATGGAAATATAATGATTAAGTAAAAAATCTAATTTCCACTGTTTTATTCTTTTTTGCTATATAATTATAGTGACTTTGACAAATGCTCAATGCTGCGTGTCCACCATTCCAGTATAATATTTTCACAGAGGGGTACTTCTCTCAAATGTTCTGTTATGAAACAATACAGACAATCATAAACAGAATGCCATTTACCAAAAGCAGAGGAAATTTCAGAGCATCGTAATAGAATAGTTATTAAATGGCACTCATAATCACAAAGATTAGGGAATCACACTGCAAGTAGTAAAGAGGACTTGATTCAGTGAATGAATAATAGATTCCCTAGATTTGGTCTAAATAGGAACTATACTAAAATATGTTAATAACGAAGTTATTTCAAGTGTACACAGCACAAAACTGACATTTGAACACTCAAAGACAATCCAGAGTCTTTTTCTCACCTCTATCCTGAATTATGCAAATTTGAGGGAAAATAATAATACGTGGACAGCTGCCCCTCCCCTCAGAAGAATTTACTTCAGGGGACAGCACTGAAGCTGCAGCTCCGAGAGAGTGACATGTCTGATCAGAGCAGACAGGAGTAAATGAAGGGCAAGGAAGAGAGAGTGGAGCACATCCTGGCCCACCAAGCCTTGAGGACGATATCCCCACTCAGAGCAGCCAATGCACAGAGAGGACCACATGGCCGGCACCACTATGAGACATGACATCCCGCACTGACCTATAGCCCTATAGGGGACAACACTGGAGACACGGTGTGGGAATTGTGCCCAATCTGATCCCACCACACCGAGGCAAAACACTAAGGATGTGCAACAGAACAGCAAGGGGAACAGAGCAAGGAAGTCTCAAGGGAATACAAAAAATAGACTTTGGGCCAGGGCATGGCTCCCCATCAGACTTGACCAGAAAACACTCCTACAGGTCAACAAACAGACCTTGAACTATTTACAGGTTTTTCTTCTTTTCTGTCATTGGTTTTGTTGTTGTTTTGTTTTCTTTTGTTGCTTTGTTTTGCTCTGTCTTTTTTGTGTGCATATTATTATCTCTCATGGTCTATCTAGATAAGATAGACTGGATAAATAATCTGGAGGAGAAAACATGGGACCTATGGTTCCCGGGGGGCATGAGAGAGGGGGAGGTGGGGGAAAGGAAGTGGTGTTAACCAACCCAGGGACAAGGAAACAACAAGTGATCCAAAATCAGTGGCAAAGAGGTTGTAAGAGGCCTGATAGGACAATGTAACCGAGAGGAATTATTGAAACCCAAATGAAGGCTGAGTATGATAGTGGGACAAGAGGAAAGTAAAAGGAAATAGAGAAAAGAACTAGGAGGCAAAGGGCATTTATAGAGGTCTAAATATAGGCATGTACAAATGTAAATATTTTTATATATGATGATGGGGAAATAAATCTATGTGCATATATTTATAGGTTTAGTATTAAGGTAGCAGAGGGACATTGGGCCTCCAGTCAAGTACTCCCTCAATACAAGAACACTTTGTTCTATTAAACTGGCATTCAAAAAAATAAATAAATAAATAAACTGGCATTCCATGATGCTCACCTTCCCAACACCATCTCTGAAGACAAATGTGTACATATGCAAATGTGGTGAAGAAAGCTGATGGTTCCCAGCTATCAAAAGGTATAGCATCTAGGGTCTTAAAGGCTTGAAGATATACAAGTGGCAATCCAGCTCAGAAGCAACAAAGCCCACATAGAAGAAGCACAACAGCCTGTGTTATCACGTGGTATCGAAGGGATCAGGTACAAAAAATCAGGAACAAAAAATCATATCATTGTGAATGAGGGGGAGTATGGAGTGGGGACCCAAAGCCCATCTGTAGGCAATGGAATATCCCCTTACAGAAGGGTCCAGGGGAGGAGACAAGCCAGTAAGGGTGCAGGGTAGTGAAGAAGAAACATACAACTTTCCTCTATTTCTTAAGTGCTTACTCACCCCCACTATCATGATACCAATTCTACCTTACAAATCCGACTAGACTGGAGGATGTACACTGGTACAGATAGGAACTGGAAATGGGGAATTCAGGACAGATGATCCCTTCAGGACCAGTGGTGAGAGTGGAGATAATGGGAGGGTGGAGGGAAGGTGAGGGAGAAAGGAGGAACAGATTACAAGGTCTACATGTAACCTCTTCCCTGGGGAATGGTCAACAGAGAAGTGGGTGAGGCATCGGTCAGTGTAAGACATGGAAAAATAAAGATTTATAAATTATCAAATAGGAGGGAAGGAGTGTGGGGGAGGGGACAAAATGAGGAGCTGGTACCAGGGGCTCAAGTCAAAATCAAATGTTTGAGAATGATTAGGTAGCAAATGTACACATGTGCTTGACACAGTGGATGTATGTATGGATTGTGATGAGTCGTACAAGACCCCAATAAAAGGATTAAAGGAAAATAATAATTTTGGAGTCAAGATATTTTACGTGTAGCATATTGCTACAAAGTCATTAATAAGCTATTCTTTGAATTTCTACTTGTTTGCAATGCACGGGAATAGGCTGTGGCTTTATATTAGACAATTTGAGTAATATTAGCACATTTATGTAATTGTTTAAAATCTGGGGTTTTCAAATTTAAATATATTTTCCATATGTTGCAAGGTGTTGTGAAATCTATTGTTATTCATGATGGCACCATGTGGTACAATAAGCCTACTCCATAGGGTTTTCCTGGTTGTATCCTGATGCAATCCCATCCCCAGGCCTTCAGTTCCCTGGTACTGCTGGGTGGGTTAAACCTACATACAACCTGTGGGATGGAAGCCAATTACTAACCATATAAAACACACAACTGTTGATCTGTCTTTCATGTAAACCTTGAGTTTTATTGATGAAATACATTTAAGATGGTAATGAGAGAAACATATACACAGTTAATAGGATTAACTTATTTTACATGACTAAAAGAGATGTAGCAAAAGATAAAACAGACACATCACATTCATGTTAGAAACACAAAGTAGTAAACAAGCATTTTCAAACATTATATGTTTGAAAATTCTTAATCTAAACTAATTATTTCTAAGAATATTTCATATTCTTAATCTAAACTAATTATTTCTATTCTCAACTGAATTTAATTTTATTATGTATTAGTCACTCAACTACTTTTTATGACATTTCCAAAAAACAGAAAGAAACGATGAAAGAATTATTCAGTAAAGATCTCACTACCTCTTTCTTAATGGTTACCTTTTAATGTGTTTGTTTTATGTTTCTTCAATCGTCTATATTGTTGTGTTCATTCATTTTAGTATACTTATTCCAAAATACTTCAAAATACCTATATTGGGTTAGGTTAAATTTTATTTTAAAATTTAATTGTAGGGAAACTCTTAACATTTAACATGGGAATATCCTTTAAAAGGTGTCTCTCTTTTTTTTCCTGTTCTTAGTTTTACATTCTTATCCTACACAAGATGGCCCTGTTTCACTATAATTTAAATATTCCAATGGCATAGGTAACAAATATCACCCCCCCCTCCCATTTCCCTTCACCTCCTCCTCAGCCAATATGCTCCTCATTCCCTTTGGGATGCGATGTCACTGCACTTTGTACTAGGTTATTCTACAAATTCTAACAAGAACATTGAGCCCAAACGGGCAGCCAGCAGTATTTAGCAGTATACGAGAAAAGGGGAAACAACCAAAAATGCCAAAGCATAAAACAATTAATCCCAAAGTAAAACCAGAAGGTAATTAGTTCCTGAGTAAGAGGTCATTTTAAAACTGGCATTATTAATATTAACAATCAGAACTCATATACAGTATCTATTTTCCTGACAAAACATAGCCCTACATCTACCTTACTTATATTAATATGTGCTATTAAAGGCAATGCTGTTAGCCTAAAGGCATGGTACATGGCTAATGTGAAATGTTGCCTCAGGTTTACAAATGATAACACTTGATTGTTAACAGGCCACCCTAAAAAATCAATTATGTCTGCTCTAAATAAATTCTTAGTGGCTTAATAAATAATTTAGACTGAAGGCTAGAATTTTTCCATCAGCCTCAAGGTGAATTTGATCACTGGAGTTTTATGTCTATTCTAAACAGGATTTTTTGTAGAGCTTAAAATGTGGTAAGCTATAATACATAAATTTTTTATATCTACATATGAGGCTTCTTTAATTCTGTAGAGAACCATATCATCAGACAATAAAAATATAATTTAGAAATCAAACCACTTGATCCTCAATTCCAAGAAAAAGATGAGGCTCTTTACTCCTGTAAAGACTTACAGTCCCATAAGCCCACAAAGGCACTTCTGCCCTGTCCTACAGAGTGGCTGTGACTTGGAATCAACTCAATGGAAGCGTGCTTAATTTAGTTTTTGGATTCCCAATTCTGTCTACCATTTAACCTTGTCTAAGATGGCTCGTTATAATTATGAAACATATTTCTCACGTGCTGTAAAAGAGGATAAGTAAAACTCATTACTATAAGATGATATAAATCTTTATCAACAAAAATGTGAAACTATTTTGTCTTGATGTACATACTTTCGAAGGTGGAGTGTTTAAACTCCGTGACCTTCCCCAAATAATTCTTTGCTCTTCAATTTACACTCAGTCAAGGGCAATTGTGATCTCTCCCAGGCACTAACATGCTTTCAATTTTTGAGTTTCAGTAACCAAAATAAATCTGAAGGGGCAAGCTCAGGGCTTTGTGGTAGATGAGCAAAGCTTTGTAATGAACAGCACTTTTTACTAAAAAACAATCAACAGATGTATTGTCCTGGTGGAAAATAATACTCTGCCTACATTTCCTAGCCTTTTTCTTACCAATGCAGTTTTCCATTCTTTAAAACTCCTCATAAGGTACCGTAGTGATCCAGTGCCTTTTGAAATAATCTATGAAGACTACCCAATCAGAATTCCAAAACAACATCGACATAACCTTCTGAAGTGAAGGTTAACCTGCTTAGTAAACCTCTTTACTTAACCTGCTTAGTAAACAGAAGATAAATGAAATAAAGGAAGATCTTCAAAGTGATTGACTGACAGTGGCTGCAACAGAGCTCGAAAACAATGATTTTGAGGATGGTACATGAATGGGCAGCGTCTCATTCTGTTGAGCATCATGTTACTTGAAGTCAGAACCAACTCCACAGCATTGAACAACAGCAACTGAAATTCCAAGAGCAAATTTCAGTATCTTCTGGCAAAGACTTTGGCCTATTTTTTTTCTTTCCAGTCTTTTTAAAGATCTTTTTCCTTTCACCACATAGGATGATACTGATGTCTTCCCAAGCTCAACAAGTCTTTGGTCAGTCAATACGCAATGCCTCAAGTCCGTACTTGAGATGTTCTTTGAATTCAGGTGGTATATACTCAAAGTCATATTTTGGCTCCATTATACTAGTTTTAATTTTATACTGAATTTCCTCAAGCTACTGACCAGGTGTGCATAGTCTTGCCTTAGACAGAGTGCATTGGAAGGTGAATTTCATCCATTCCCATAATGAGCTTAGAGAGTGGGAATCTCTCTTAGGGATTTACTTGGATGTGTTCTTGATGGAGACCATTGTATTAAGACTTGTATAGCCTTAAGGGATGATACTCTGACTGCCTCCTAGAAGCTCCAAGAGCAATATTGTAAGCCTCTCTGTCTACCATAATGTATATGCCCCAATAATGGCCTGATCCCATTTGGGAACCCACTGGAAACTATGATATATTGATCTTCCACCAAATATGTTTCTGGAACATATCTTTGACTTCTCACATACTGTTTGAAGTTCTGTATTTTCAGCAAATCTTTGGACACCATTAGACCTCGGGCTAATTGTTTCTTTCATCTGGATGATATGAATGATGTCTCTGTAGTTGTCTAGTTCTTGTTCTATTTAAGACTTAAATGTTATCTTAAAAATAATTTAAATATACAGCTTTAATCTGAATTTACATGTAATAAATTGATGGCCTTTTCCACAGCCTCGTTTATTTATTGGGAAGATAAGGAATAAAAAGAGAAAGACCAATTTCTCGTGGTAATAGCTCTTCAGTACACGTATCTATTAAAGTGTACAATGTTTTCATGAAAGCAACAACTCACATAATATTAAAAATCAAATAGTAATGAGATTGTAATAGTAGATACTATCTTACTCCCTCTACCATCCAGGCCTGCTTTCCAGAGGGTAGCAACTTTCAATTTTTCAAGTGTTTTATTAGAAATTAATGGTTAGCCTGTTATCTGTTATAATAATATCATGGGAAAACTAGTATTAAATATAAGGAAAGGAAATAAAAGTAACCAAAGGTCACTCAAAGGTGTTTTGCTTTTTATAAAGTGATTATCTTGAGCATCCACATAAATGTTTCTCTGGACCACTAATATAGCTGGAATCCCTAACTAAAATAAATTTAAAAAGCATTAAACATAAAATGTTTAAATGGATTGTCTATCAAAATCATATGCGTGATTAATAACCATAGAAAGAAAAGGAAATAGCCAAGCTGTTGCACTGAATGTAAATGGCCACACTTCACGTCTATGTGAATCCCACATGGTGATTTCCATCAAGAACACACCCAGGCAAGGCACCATGTAACCACTACACTATCAGGGCTCCTGGTGTATAAATAAGGGAGTGATAAATAGGTTGCAAGCATTGCACAGACATATCTCTACATTGTCTGGGGGGCCAGAAGGAATGACTTCTTGACCAAATAGCCACTATCTGTGTTTGTTTTGGTATTTATCCTTGTAGAAGTGTGCTCATGCAATATTTGCATGCTTCTGATTAACTTTACACACCATAATGTTCTATCCATGCTGTGAGGTACTTCGTGATATTTTTTTTTTTTAGCAGTACATCACAAGTTGAGGTAGAAAAATAGCTAAGGTTTGATCATCAGAGAGCAAAAGACCAAAAGGCGAGTCTCGCTGAGCTATTTATCTCTCTGCCCTTCAATTAAACTGCAACCTTATTAACCCCATATGTGTTTATTGGCCAGGTTGGGACAATAATCCTACCTCTCACAGAGATCTTTCACCATTGTTTTGATTTGTATATGCAGGATGCCTAATGATTTCATGACCATATTCACCCATTTCATAGTCATTTGAATGTATTTTTTGTTCAGCTGTCTGTTAATATATTTTGCCCTTTTTATAATTCAGTCATTTGCTTTTTTACTTGAAAAATTGCAGTCTTGGTGGCTTAGTGGTTAAAAGCTGGGCTGCTAAACAGAGAGTCAGCAGTTCAAAGCCACCGGCTGCTCTGAGAAAGAAAGGTGAGGCTTTCCACTCCCATGATGAGGTAGTCTCAAGAACCCACAGGGGCAGCCCTGTCCTGTCCGGTCCAGTTGCTACGAGTCAGGACTGACTTGAAAGCAGTAAGATTGACAGGGAGTGATACCATTTAAAGGTCAGGCCTTTGCTAGTTGTGTCATCAGTAAAAACTGTTTCCCTGTCCAGGGCCTCTATTTTTCCTCTTTTGTTGGAGGCTTTCAATACACATCAGGCCCAGGGATCTATTTTCTCTTCTCTAGTACGTGCTTCTTTCATTGTGTTTCATAGGATGAAACAAAAACAAGCAACAGACTTGCTGCTATCAGTTCTATTTTGACTCTACAGCAACTCTATTGGACAGCAAAGAATTACTCCGTGGGTTTCAGAGACTGTACCTTTTTTAAGAGTAGAAAACTTTGTTTTTCTCCTGATAGAGGCTGGTAGGTTCAAACTATCAACATTGTGGTTGGCAGCCCCACAAAGAGTGTGCTATGCCACCAAGGCGCCTGCACTAGGATCCTTAAATGTGTCCTTCTTTTGTCACTGATGATCCTTATAGCTATGGCATTTAGGTCTTTGATCATCTTGATTTCATTTTTGTACATGAGTCAAAGTATGAGTCCTATTTCATTCTTTGCAGAGGGAGATACAAGTTTACCAGTACTATTTGTTGAAGAAGCGGTCTCTTTTCAAGGTAGAGTAATGTTTTTTTGTTCTATGTTGAAAATCAGTGTCTGCAGATGAATGGATTCATTTCTGGGTTTCCTATTTTGTTCCATTCATGTATGCACCTACTATTTTAACAGTACCAGGCTGTTTTGATTACTGTGCCTTTTTAAACAGCTTTTGAGGTTGGGAAGTGCAAGGACTACTTACACTAGGTCTCTTCCTTCTCCAAATGAAGTTGTAATTCATTTTTCAATTTCTTTAAAGTTTAAAGTTGAAAATTATATAAAAATTTTACTGTGTTTATAAATCATTTAGGTAATAGTAACATTTTCACTATATTATGGGTTCTTATCTTTGAACATGATATGTTCTGCCATTTGTGTAGGTCTTGTTTGGTTTCTTGTAAGAGTAATCTGTAATTTTATTTGTACATTATTTCTCTTGTTAGGGTTTTCTCTAAGTATGTAATATTTCATATGACTATCTTAAGTTACATTTTTTATGTCTTTTGTAGAGCTCCAATTAGTAGTAGAAAAACAATGCAGTTGATTTCTACTGGTAATCTACTATCTCACAACATTGGCAAATCTTTTGATTGTTTCCAACAATCTTTTAGTCAAGCCTTTCGGAGCAGAATGTATTTTAATGTTCAGGCTAGAATATATTTTAATGTAATTATTCCAATTATTTATGCATTATCCACATTTTGAAGCTTCCAAGACTAGTTTGGGAAGCAGTAAGAGTTTTAGTGACACTTAGATTACATATTTAGAAAAGTTCAATGATACTCCAAGTTTCTTGGCACAATGAACTGTGCTAGGGTTTGTATGGCACCATGTATAAGTAATTCACAAATAAAACTCTTAGTACCTTTGAGGAAAGAAATTTTATGTTATTAACTACTGAACTTTTATTACTGCTGAAGGCTGGTAGATACTAAATAGTTGACCATAAGACATCAGTTGACCATGTTACCTGTGCTGCCCACAATAGACTAGGTCTTATCTAAAGATATAACTGGGGACATGCATAGCCTTATGAACGGGAAATGGCATGTAAAAGACTAAAATGAAGTAGCTTTTGAAGATACAGATCAGTTTCATGAATCTGAACTTCACAAACCAAACCAATGATAACTAATACGAATGTGTAGGCTCCTCTTCCTTAATCCACACTGTAATCCTATAGGACATTTTTGTGGCTATTGATTGAGGAAAATCAGAAATAAAATTTCCATCTAACTTCCAGATTGTTTTACATGATTCCTTAAATTATTTACAAATTGAATGATGCATCATGTTATTTCTAATGAGAAATGTTCCTGAAAAATAGTGATAACAAATGTCCTTTGCTGAGGCAGAAAACTGAACAGCACAACTGGTACTATTTAGTTATCTTGTAGTTATATTCCTGATTGGGCACTTTTGACTAAGTTTCTACCCAACATTTAGTGATCCAGACCAAAAGCTATAGAAACTGAGACATTAGACTCAATTAGATCCCTGTATTGAGATGCACAATATGCCTCATAGGCCATACCAGAAAGATGTAATTTGGAAGCCTCACTAAGCAAACTGGACTTTCACTTAAAGACACCTCTACCAGGCTGTTAATATTGAACTCCTCTTTGGTTCTTCCCACAGACAGTCTATTTGATTCCTGTGAGCAAAATTGAGGCATTTATGTTATGTGTTGGGAAAGATTACTGAAATTGCCAGAAGAACAAATCAACCTGTCATTGAGACAGTACATAGAAGTAAGAATGGAGAGACTTGGTTTCATGTGCTGTGGACATGTTTCCAGGAGGACTGCCCTCTGGAGAACATTGGCTTGGTAAAGAAAGATGAAGCGAACAGGAAGAAGTCTCTCAAGGAGATGGACTGAATGTAGTTACTACAACTATAGGCTTAAATGTAACAGTAATTATGAGGATGCAGCAGGATGGGGCCATGCAGAAGTTTTAATAGATTCAGTTATACTTCCTATTGAGAAAGTGCACATTCCCAAATAGAAGTGCTATACTGCAGGATGGTCTATGCTTTAAGCTTTTGGACATTGTTGCTTTTTTAAAGTAAAGAAATCTAAAGGGAAGAGAATAGTGGAATATATGATATGGTAAAGCAGTTATAATTATGGTATTTGGATTGAAAAGATTGTAAGACAACAAGTTATTATCAGGAAAAGTAAAAAGAATCACAAAATAATTTGTTTTCTAAGTTTAAAATATTGCTTTACTTCTGAAGTAAGAGATAACTTCTGAATTATAAAATTTGCACATTAATTGCCTATGCATCAAAATAATTCATATATATATTATTTCTAGCTTCTCTTTTACCATTATGTCCTGACTGCCTTAGGGAGGCCCCTGGGCCAATCTTGTAAGGCCCCCTGTCTACTACAATGCACATATCCCAAACATGGCCCCATTTTTTTACTCTGGTCACCCCTCCAGTACTATGATGTTTCAATATGCTGCATATTTCACATGTTTTATACTTTTCTTTGACCTCCCATGTCCTTTGTAATGGTCTGTATATAAGTAACCCCTTGGACACTATTCTGACCTTGTGCCAAGGTCTTCCCCATATGGACAACTTGTCGTTGCCTTTGTCTTGAGACTATAAACATTGGATCTGCCTTGATGGCAGCAAGAATGTTCACTTAAAATTAAAAGATAAATTAGATAAATTAAATATGTTTTAAGATGGCTTCAGTACTGTGTTAGCCCAGGTGGACTAGAGAAACAAATCCATAGAAACTCACATGTATATATAAGAGAATTTTATATAAAGGGTAATTGTACATTAAGAAAGCATCTCAACCTAGTGCAGTCCAAGCCCATAAGTCTGATATTAGCCCCTATGTCTGATACCAATCTATAAAGTTTTCATCAGACACACTAAACATATGCAATGATGCTGAATGCAGGATGATCACAGGACAGTGGGTAAAAAAGACTTTGGATCCAATGGTGTTGTAAGCATCTCAGAACTGACAGGGTCTCCAGCTTCTCCAGTTCCCAGGACACAGGTTCTACTAGCGTAGTGCCCTGTGTCTTATCAGTAGAGCATCTCCAAGGGAGTGAGCCAAGAGAGTCTCTCCCGCCTCCAAGGAGGAAAATAAGGATTTCCCAGAATTCTAAGAAGTCCATGCCCCCACAGAGGCCTCATTAGCTCTGATCCAATTGACAGACTAAACTACACCCCTTCATTCTTAATCCTCTCAAGTCTCAAATTGACACCAGATTATGTAACTACCACAAGTATTTTAGGATATTTTAAGCTGTCACTGAAAATAGTACTTCCTCTAAAAGATATATTCATATTTACAGAAGATGCTACAAATTATGCAATACAACTGGACACCCCAAAACTTCCTTGAGATGTCAGGCTAAGTATCTGAATGTTTTGTATCCTACCTATTGGAGCACTTACATATTAATAAGGTATTTCGCTACATTTTAATTGTAAGATGCAATAATTATGATGTCGCTATTCTAATGAGTCCATAAAATATACTGTAGAATGAAAGGTTTCTGTAAATTGGGTAATGAAAGAAATTAAGAACAATAATTTCATTCTGAAATAAGTCATAGAAAGTATATGTCCCAGGAGGATGATCAATAAGACTTTCATAATTTAACAAGGAGGTTTTGAAAAGGAGACAAAGGCAGAAAAAAGGGGGGGGGATGGATCCATGAATGGGTTTGGGGCTTTCACTAAATCCTAATTCAACCTTAAGAAACATTACTTCTTACAACAAGACCCTGCTTGATACTCACCCTCAGGAAGGGAATGCAGAAAATCTAGGTGCTATAGAAAAATGTGGTGAAGAAATTAGATATTGTCTGGCTATCAGACAAAATAGCATCTGGGGTCTAAAAGGCTCATTTCCAACCAAGCATCTATCTAAGTGATATGTCAAATAAATACCCATGGATAAAGCACACCAATATCAGTCACCAAAGAATTGTAAATCATGAAATCCGAAGTTGAAGGGGTGAATAGTATCAAAGTCTCAATTGTGAGAATCCTATTTGCAGAAGGCTATGGATGACAGTGGGAGCCTAAGATACATTTGGGGGACTACAGAGGAAATAAGCCCTGGTGATTTCCCTCTTTCCAGAATAGAGGGATGAGTAAAAAGTGGATATTAAACAGAATAAATTGGAGAAATGACTATAGATCAAATGGATAAACCTGATGTGGTAGTTACATGATCTGGTGTCAGTTTGGGACTTGAGAGGATTAAGAATGAAGGGGTGGAGTCTAGTCTTTCAATAGGGTCATAGCCAATGAGGCCTCTGTGTGGGCATGGTCTTCTCTTGAGGATTCTGGGCACTCCTGTATTCTTCCTTGGTTGTGGGAGATTCTCTCTCTCTCTGCTCACACCCTGGGAGACATAGCAGCTGAAAAAGACACATGGAACTACACTAGCGCACTGAGCTGGAGAAGCCAGATGGAGAACCTCTGCCAGAGCTGAGATGCTTGCAATGCCACTAGATCCACAAGACTTCCTACCCACTGGCCTAGCCACTTATCTTTCTGCATCCAGTGTGATTGCATGTGTTTCATGAGTCTGAAGAGGACTTTATAGATTGGTATCAGACATATGGGCCAATATCAGACTTATGGACTTGAACTATATTGGGCTGGGATATTTTCTCAATATTCTCAATATTCAATTGCTCTTGTATATAAAGCTCTTTCCTATACCCATATGACTATCTGCCTTGATTTGTTTCTCTAGTCTACCTGGACTAACACCCCTGATTTGAATGGTTAAAACGTTTTCAGTTGATTCCCCTTTGAAGAAAATTAGGCCTGATCTGGTTTTCAACATTTTCTGTACTTTTCTTGTTTGTTGATTTTGGAGTTTATATAAGATATGCTTTAATTTTTGTTATATGTTTTGCTGTATTTTGGTATATGAACTCCAGGATTGATGCACCTATAGGGAAAGCAAGTCCAATAAGGGTATCTGGGGAGTACAGTGGTGGTGGTGGTGTGGTGTGCAAGTGGGGGTAACGGAAGCTGATGTCAAGGAGTTCAGGAAGGAAAAGAATGTTCTGAAACGGATTGTGGCAGCAATTGTATGATGCTGCTTGATTTGATTGAACTATGGAATGATATGATATCTGTATTAACTCCAAATAAAATGGTTTTGGAGGGAAACAAAAAAAAGAAACATTGTTTGGAAGTTAGTGAAGTAACTGCTGCTATTGTTCGTGCTGTCAAATTGGTATCAACTCATAGCAACCCTATGCAAAAAAAAAAGCACTGAAAAGTCCTGTGCCATCCTTACAATTGTTGTATTTTAACTCAATGTAGCAGCCATGGTGTCAATCCATCTTGCCTAGGGTTTTCATCTTTTTAATTGCCTCTCCATGTTGTCAATCATAATGCTATTATCTAAGGACTTAATCCCCCGACAACATGCCCAAAGTATATTAGATGAAAACTTTCCATCCTACCTTCTAAGGAACATTGGGGTATACTTCTTCCAAGATAGTATTTGTTGGTTTCTTTGGGGGTCGATTTTGCTGTCAATATTCTTTGCCAGCACCATAATTCAAAAGCATCAGTTCTTCCTCAGTCTTCCTTATAATCCCCAACTTTTACGTGCATATAAGGTGACTGAAAATACTCTGGCTTAGGTCAGGCACACCTTAGTCTTCAAAGTGATATTCTTGTTGTACAATACTGTAAGGAAGTCTTGTGCAGCAGATTTGCCTAATGCAATACATCATTTGATTTCATGATTACTATTTCCATGAGCATTGATTGGATTCAAGCAAAGTAAATTGAATCCAAGTAAAATGCAATCTTTAATAAATTCAATGTTTCTTTGTTTATTATGATGTTTTTTAGTGAGGTCTTTGGTTTTCATACATTGCATTGCAATCTATACTAATGGCTGCAGTGCCTGATCTTCATCAACAGTGCTTCAAGTCCTCATCACTTTCAGCAAACAAGGTTGTGTCAGCTGCATATATCATATTGTTTGTAAAATTTCCTCTAATCCTGATATCACATTTTTCATCATATAACCCAGCTTCTCTATTTGCTCAGCATACAGATGGAATAAGTATAGTGAGAGGATACAACCTGAACACACACCTTTCCTAATTTTAAAACATGCAGCATGATCTTACTCTGTTTGTACAACTCCCTCTTGATCCAAGTACAAGCTCCATATCAGCATAATGAAATGTTCTGGAATTCCCATTCTTCTCAAGGCTATTCATGTTTTTTTATTGTCTACAGAGTGGAATGTTTTCACAAAACAATAAAACACAAGTAAACATTTTTCTGAAATAAATTTTAAAAAATCCTAAACTCACTACCACAGAGTCAATTCTGACTCACAGCAACCCTATATGCCAGGGTATAACAGCCCCTGTGGGTTGCCAAGACTAACTCTTTATGGGAGTAAAAGCTCTGGTCTTTATCCTGTAGAGCAGCTGGTGGTTTCAAACTGCTGAGTTTGAGATTAGAAGCCCAATGAATAGGCCATCAAAAAAAAATCACAAGATTGTAAAGGAATAGAGAAATGAAAAGACAAATATGGGTGTTTCTACAGATATATGACTTCCCGGCCATAGTGGCTTTCTATGGCATGCATGACAGGGAGAAACTACATCTGCAGCTTATCTATGATGCATCCTACTTAGTATCTTTTCTATAATTAATTTTGGAGAAAAAAGTTAAGGGGAATGAAAAAGGTGACAAAGGAGGCTCAGAAAACTATTAACTGCTCTGTCGGGGTTTTGTTTTGTATATAGAAAATAAATAGTATTTGCTATCAATTTTTAAAGCAAAAAACAAACAAACAAAAGAAGCCCTAGTGGTCTAGTGGTTATGCATTGAGCTGCTAATTACAAGACCAGCAGTGGAAAACTACCAACTGCTTCACTGGTGAAAGATGGGGCTTTCTACTCTCCTAAAGAGTTACAGCCTCAGAAAGTCCCAGGGGCAGTTCTACCCTGTCCAGTAGGGTCACTATGAATTGGCACTGACTGGGTGGCAATGAGTGTTTTAGTTTACTTAAATATATGTCTACTATTTTCATCCCCTGAAATCCTGCTGGAAGTTGAAAGTCATGAAAATGATCATGGCCTTGAGTTATAAACAATAACATTGAGAACTGTCGGGTTCATAAGGAAAACACATTGATAGGTTCATTTATAGTTTGCACATAAAACAGGTTTATCCTCAAAAGATTATCTACATCAATGAGTTAACTTTAAATCTTAAGTTAGAATTATCAATACAGATTTCTCGGGGGAAAGAGATGAAATCTGCTTTTTACTTTTGAATACATAAAATAAAACACAGAAATAAAAATGTTGATTCATGCAAAAGTTCCTTTATTACTGATTATTTAATGGAAGAAAAGACAATAATGTGGTTGAAACTAAGCATAAAAATATGCAGGTAATTTTCAACACTGAGAATATACAAAAAGCATTTAATTACTTTTTCCAAAGGCAATAGTGGAGCAAGTCACTACAATCAAAGACAATTAGAATTCGATCTATACTAAAGAATCTTGATAATCATGAGCTAATTTGTTTATCCAGGATAAAGCACAATATCATGAGAGTTAGGTTAAACAGGACTGTGATTATTTTATTGAACTATAAGATTGATGAATTTGAATTATGATATTGATGACAAATTTTGGAGCTATTATGGACTACCAGAAGAGCAAACAAATCTGTCATAGAGGAAATATAGCCACATTGACCTTTAAGAGTGAGGATGGCAAAACTTTCAAGTACTTTGAACATGTTATCAAGAGAGCCCCATCCCTGGTCCCAGAAGGACATCAGTGTTTAAAGTGACGATCAGTGAAAGAGAGGAAAAATGTCAATGAGATGAATTAGCACAGTGTTTTCAACACTAGACTCTAACATAACAATTGAGGATGTCTTAGAATGAGTGTTGACTTCTAGTTTACACAGAGTCACTTCAAGTTGGAACCGACTCAACTGCACCTAGCAACAACAGCAAGATACAGAGTAATGGAGAACTGTAAGTTCTCTTAGAAAGGTATGGCATCTGGAATCTCATTAATTTGTTAGTGAGATAATTTAACAGCATTATGAATACTTCTTTCTCATTAGATCAGAGCTAACAAGGAAGTGTAATAAGATAAAAAATAGAAAAGGTTAGATTATCTTGGGCTCCTTGGTTTTCTTTTGCAAGCAATTGCACAGTAATATGATGCTTGAAATTGCTCCTTCCTCCCAATGGAAAAAAGAAGATACCTCAAGGAGTGTTTTCTTTTACTGATAGTCTTTGGAAGAAAATTCAATTCACCTGAAAAACAACAACAACAACAACAACAACAATGTATCTGTCCATTGGCAGCCTATCTATTTGAGCTGGTGTCTGTAGCTTTCCCATATATCAGTATGCAGAAACCATATTGATGGTTTGGTTGGTGAAACAAACACCAATTAAAGATATTACTTTGTAGAAACAACTGGGAAACTAAAAACTTTACTTAAGAACACATTGCCTCACAAGCCTATTCTGTCCAATTCACAAACACAAATCCAACCTGACTTGAGAGAAGATTACTGTGGTACTTACATAATCTGGTGTCAATTTGGTACTTGAGAGGATTAAGAGTGAAGGGATGGATTTTAGTCTGTCAATTGGGATATAACCAATGAGGCCTCAGTGTGGACATGGCCTTCCCCTGAGGATTCTGGGAATTTCCTCCTTGGTGGCGAGGGACACTCGCTCTCTATGCTCACTCCCTGAGAAATGCTCTACAGACAAGACACATGGCACTACATTAATTGACCCCATACTCTGTGAACTGGAGGAGCCACATGGAGACTCCCACCAGCGCTCAGATGCTTACAATGCCACTGGACCCACAAGACTTCCTACCCACTGACCTGTGATCTTCCTGCATTCGGCATCATTGCATGTGTTTTGTGAGTCTGAAGAGGACTATAGATTGCTATCGGACATATGGGCTAATATCAGACTTATGGACATCATCTGGACTGGGCTGGGATGTTTTCTCAATATTCAATTTCTCTTGTATATAAAGCTCTTACCTATACATATGAGCATGTCCATGAATTTGTTTCTCTAGTCTACCCAGATTAACACAATTATGAAAACCAAAACTTTGAATGGAGTTTAATTACAGAGTTAAAGGTCTTGGTCCAAGAAATATTCAGAATGTTTGATAAATGCTCTTATTATCAGATAATCTACTAAGTAGGCCTTGGCTTACACTTAATTTGATGCTCTCATATAAATCAAATTCTTAGATGAATTAATTACATTTCTTTAGAGCTCCACAGATTAATATAAATATATTTCAGGGAAACACGAAATGTCTTGTAACCCTGACACATATATGATCTACATAAATACTTAAGAATTTTTAAAAGTTAACAATTTGTATGTTAGTTCATAGTTTTTGAGATACAAACAGATCAGCTAGTTAGATTTCCAACATTTATTACTTTGCATTTGTTGCAGTTTTGAACATTTAAGTTCAGATAATGTATGAAATTAATAGTAAGAGATAGAGAAAAATCAAAGCTTACAATTAGGAAAAAGCAGAAACAAAGTTTGTGGAACTGAACATAGGCCAGCATGAGGGTCCAGGTATGAGGGATGGTGGTACATATCCTAGACAAACAATGGTTGACAAAGAAGCATAGTGAGGAAATTTAGAAAGTCGTCTTTGAAAGCATACAAAGTGTCTGGGGAGACAATGGAAGCCCCTTTTGAATAACCGTAAGTTAATAAAAATATTATAATCAAATTGCATAGTTACTTGTGCAAATGAGTTCATTTTATTTGATTCTGAGTCATGATAACCTCCCGTGTGCAAAGTAAAACTGCATTTCATAGTATTTTCAAGGTTATAATCCTTCAGCCAAAAATTGTTAGACTTCACTTCTGAGGTGCTTCTTGGTGAGTTTGAACCAAACATTTGGTTAGTTTAATAAGTAATGATTTGCGTCATTCAGAGAAAACTATTAAAATACAAAGGTAATATAATGTAGAACTGAAACAAGATACTGACGGAGAGGAAAGAAAATACAGAGGTGCTTATATAAAGTAAACACCTACTCAAGATTCATCACAGAGATTTTCCAAAAATTTAAAAAACTTGTAGAGTTACACTATTGTACCACTTCCAATTAGTAACTATGCTAGCCTGGGCTGAATGCTGATGATTAGTGTATCGGTGTAAGGAATTTGCTTTTATACTATGGTCTACAGAAAATGCCCTGCCTTCTCCCCAGGCCACACATTTAAAGATATACCTGCATGCCCTTTAGTATTTTGCAGTGCAGATTGCTGCCTTTTCATATTCTACTCCTCACACATAAAATTTCTAGACAGGTGTACTCAACCCTTAAGCCAAGACCAAAGGAATTTATAGGAAATATCTCATATTAGATCCACAATATAGGAGAATCGAGTTAATCACTATGCTGAGTTCTTGCATCTCACTAGTTTGTTCATAGAGTTATGAGGGACCAATATTGATACACTGCAGTCCCACAAAAGATTGGCAATTATCTTTTAGAAGGCGACACAGACAACTACATATAAAATGTGTAGATGACTTGGGACTGAGCATGAGACTGTGTACACAGATGCCACCACTGCTCTTTGTCTGCAGTGCTAGCAGTCAAAAATCTGGTGACATGAAGATTTTAGAATACTGTAAAATTTACTGTTCTTATATTTTTAAAATGATAAGCAAATTTATTGTTGGATGAATACTATTATATCTCAAGGGTTGTATTATAAATCTGAAATTATGACTATTAATGCTAATTGTATATAGTAATCATGGAAACTAGAGAATTAAAAAATATCCCCTCATCCTTTTCAAAATATTTTCTTTCAACTTGAGCCTTTGGTATCAGCTCCTCTTTTTTCCCCTCCCTCCCCACCTCTCCACTTTCATGAATCCTTGATAAATTATAAATTATTTGTCAACATATATACAAATGTGCTTGATACAATGATGGATGGATTGTTATGAGAGCTGTAAGTACCCCCAGTAAAATGATTTATAAAATAAAAATTAATACATATCTATATGTTCCCTTACCAAATTTGATTGTTTCTCTAACACTGCCAATATTGGTAGTAATTCCTTCATTTAACTCATCCCTGCTTCAAAGCTTTGAGATATCTTGACTTGAGGTCAAGTCTATGAGCAGATTCATTCTGGTTTGGTTCCCTGCTGACAATTATAATTTCCACACCAGATACATTGCTCTTGCTTTTAGATGCCACAGTATCAGTGCAACTCATAGTGAACAAAATGCTGGCTGGTTTGATGCCATCCTCACACTGGTGTCTGCTATGTTGCAGTCCATTGGTACAGTAACTGTGGGGGTACAACCCATTAAACATCTTCCTCTTTTCTGTGTCTTCCTTACCACCCTTCTACAGTGATGGCTGTTCCTGATAACATATGCAAAACATCTCGCCATTCTCCATTCTAAGTAGCATTCTGATGTATGAACACCAAAGAATTACCTGAAGATCTATAAAATTTGCTTAAGGATCTTGTCAAATTTAAACTCCAGTATATCTGGAGGTCAAATTTGAATTCTCCACAGGAAGTTAAATTGAAAAGAACCTGTTCAAACTCTGCTTGGGGCTCTCTAATCTCTCCATATTAAAACAGTCATCAGGTTCTAGTTATCCTTCCAGGGGCCTCTGAGACTTGTTTTCTCATGGTTATCTTTCTGCAAACAATCTAATAAGAACCTATATGCTGCCAAAATGGTGCACTACTTCAGTTGTCTTATAGTTCCTGTTTTGTGCATATTTTTTTCTACTTTTTTTCTAAAAAGAAATATTTAACAACCATTTTTAGCACAGTGAGCCTAAAATAGATTCATAATGTAATTAAAACTTTAATTCAAGAACGTAAACATTTCATTGAAACATCTAGACCAGCCTACTAAAATTATTAACATTGAATGTCAATTTTCCTAATTATGTTTAAACAAAGTATATTGAAACTACCCTAAAGGATATTAAATAAAATGAACTAGACATAACAAACCTATCAAATTTTTTTAGTTTGAATTGTAGACATAATTCTACTACTTTTTAGTTTAAAAAAAAGTATCATAATAATAAGCAATGCAATGTGATTTAAAAATAAAATCACATTAGTGAAATATACCCAGTGCCATATTTGTATTTCATTTAGTTAAAAATATAGAACTGGAATATTCTTTTTAAAATCTGATTTCTTTTTATAGTGAAGTTCATTGATAATCATTAAAAGTAGTATTTTACCAGACACCAGTCTATATACTTTGCATAAACATTCTTATTCAACTTTAGCAAAAGTGCCATCAAAGTATTCTTTGTTAATATTCTTCTTTATAGGTGAGAAAATGAGTGATTAAGTATTCAAAATGCTAGGAATTGGTAATTAGATTTGTAAGGTCACACACACTGAAGATTTTGGAGTTACTGTTGCTTTCTCTTAATTTGTTAAAAATGTACTTCTTCTCTATTATTAAGCCTACCTTTATTAACACCAATATTTAAAGTAGCTCTATCCCCAAACATAGCACAGACCATTAGTACCTCCTTCTTTTTCTCTTTTACTCCTATAGAAATTTTTAGTAGAGAAATAATATATTTATTAATATTTTTATTGATGTAATATACCTTGGCATTTTCTAGTATTTTCATGTAATCCACTCAAATGTCCTCTGATCAATAAACTGCCTTAATTTTATCTGTATAAAACTTCTCAGGAAGCACATTCAAATTGAAATTCAAGTGAAAGAAAAACAAAACAACCCATAGACATTTTCTATTTAGTCCTTTTGATAGACCTTGGGTTGTTTGCTGGGCTATTACCTGAAAATGTGTATGGGTAAGTCCACCCACAGGCATTGTTATAGTTAGTATTATTTGTCAATATATATTATTTATCAACTTGGCTAGGTTATTCTCAGTGGTTTGAAAGATAGTGTGTAATTATCTCCATTTTTGGATCTGATGTGAGCAGCCAATCTGTTGGAAGTGGAAGGTCAGTATATAAATTGATGATGTACTAGTTTGTTCGTCTGGGTAGACTAGAAAAACAAATTCATAGACACTCGTATGTGTAAAAGAAAGAGCTTTATATACAAGAGCAGTTGAATATTGAGAAAACATTCCAGTCCCATCCAGATCAAGTCCATAAGTCTGATATTAGCCCCTATGTCTGATACCAATCTATAAAGTCTTCTTCAGACTCCCAAAACACATGCAATGAATGCAGGAAGATCATAGACCAATGAGTTGGAAGTCTTGTAGAGCCAGTGGCATGTAAGCATCAACACTGGCAGGCATCTCCATGTGGTTCCTTCAGCTCCAAAACTCTGTCTCAGGGTAGTTTCATGTGACTTCTCCTCAGAAAACGTCCTTCAGGGAGTGAGCTGAGAGAGAGATTGTCTCCTGCCTCCAAGGAAGAAATAAAGGAAATCCCAGAATCCTCAGGGGAAGGTCATGGCCACACAGAGGCCTCACAGAGTATACAATTATTGACAGGCTAGACTCCACCCCTTCACTTGTAATCCTCTGAAACTAACAACAGATTTTATAACTACCACATCTAGTAAAAGTATGTGTTCATTCTCCCTCCCTTTCTCTCTGACTTTCTCAACTCTGCAATCTTTTCTCCCTTGTCCTTGGTTATTTGTACATAAACCAGCAGAGGGTCCTGTCTATTGCTCAACCTAAGATTTACAGATCAGCAAGAAGAGGTCCTTAGCCAGGGACTGTTCTATAGGTTTGAGATCTGAAAGCTCTCATAATTACATGTACGTTTTCTAAAAGTTATATGACTCATTATTTTGCTAAAAACTTTTTTCAATGTATATATACTATTTTTGTTT
This sequence comes from Echinops telfairi, assembly GCF_000313985.2. NCBI lineage: Eukaryota > Metazoa > Chordata > Mammalia > Afrosoricida > Tenrecidae > Echinops > Echinops telfairi. The sequence goes on from NW_022103903.1 coordinate 2,827,981, forward strand.
TACTCTTCTAGAGACTATAGAGTAAGACAGACATCATAGGAAGAAGGACAGAAAATCTCAAAACAGATGTTGAAAACCCTAAGGAACACCATTTTACTGTGAATCACCTTGGGTCACAAGTGAGGATAGAAGCCCCCTTTTACAGGTTATTGTTCATAACTCCACAGGGAAAAAAGGACTGGACTTCAACCCAGTGCTCCAAGATGCACATGCAATATGCCGGCTTGGAGTAGGGAAACAGTGGAGAGGTCTGAGGGGCCGGCCCCAATCCCAATTACTATGTGGACACCTGCCCCTTCCCCCAGAAGAATTTATTTCAAAGGACAGCATTGAATCTGCAGCTCCCAGAAAGGGATATATCTGTTCTGAGCACAAGGGAGCAGATGAAGGGGGAGGAGGAAAGAGTGGAGCACATCCTGGCCCACCAAGCCTTGAGGACGATGCTCCAGATTAGAGCAGCCAGTCCACAGAGAGGACCACATGGCCGGCCCCACTATGAGACATGATGTCCCTCACTGACCTATAGCCTACAGGGGACAACACCAGAGACACAGAGTGGGAAATTCACTCAATCTGAGCCCACCACATGGAGGCAAAACACTAAGGGGGTCTAACAGAACAGCAAGGTAATGTAGCGACAAGGTCCTCAGGGAATGCTGAAGGTGGACTTTGGGGCCAGGGTGCCCCAACAGACTAGACTGGAAAACACTCCTAAAGGCCAACAAACAATCCATGTACTAACTACAAGCTTTTCTTTCGTGTTTTCTTTTCTCCTTTTTTTTTTTTGGTCATTCGTTTGTTGTTGTTATTTTGTTGTATATTGTTGCTTGGTTTTGCTCTGTCTTGTTTTTGTGCATGTTATTATCTCCAAAAGTCTGTCTAAATAAGATAAGCAGGGTGAACAATCTGGAGGAGAAAACAACGGGACCGACAGTTCTGGGGAGACATGGGACAGGGAGAGGTGGGGGAAAATGGTAGTGGTTTTAACAAACCCAGGGACAAGGGAAAAACAAGTGATACAAATCAGTGGTGAGGCGAGTGTAGGAGGCCTGGTAGGGCATGATCAAGAGTCATGTAACCAAGAGGAATTACTGAAACCCAAATAAAGACTGAGCATGATAGTGGCACAAGAGGAGAGTCAAAGAATATAGAGGAAGGAGTTAGGAGGCAAATGGCATTTATGGAGGTCTAGAAAGAGGCATTTACATATGCAAATATATTTATATATGAGGATTGGGAAATAGATCTATGTCCATATATTTATAGGTTTGCTATTAAGATAGCAGAAGGACATTGGGCCTCCACTCAAGTATTCCCTCAATGCAAGAATACTTTGTTCTATTAAATTGGCACTCTATGATCCTCACCTTCCTGACAAAACCACTGAAGACAAAGCAGGAGAATAAGCAAATGTGGTGAAGAAAGCTGATGGTGCACGGCTATCAAAAGATATAGTGTCTGGGATCTTCAAAGCTTGAAGATCAACAAGCAACCATCTAGCTCAGAAGCAACAAAGCCAACATGGAAGAAGCACACCAGCCTGTGTGATCATGAGGTGCTGAAGGGATCAGTTATCAGGCATCAAAGAACAAAAAAATCATATCAATGTGTGCTCACCTCCCTGACATGATCTCTGAAGACAAATGGGTGCATAAGCAAATGTGGTGAAGAAAGCTGACGGTGCCCGGCTATCAAAAGATATAGTGTCTGGGGTCTTAAAGGCTTGAAGGTAAACAAGCAGCCATCTAGCTCAGAAGCAACAAAGCCCACATGGAAGAATCACACCAGCCTGTGAGATCATGAGGTGTCGAAGCGATCAGGTTGTCAGGCATCATCAGAACAAAAAATCATATCATAGTCAATGAGTGGGGGAGTGTGGAGTGGAGACCCAAAGCCCATCTGTAGGCCACTGGACATCCCCTTACAGAAGGGTCTAGGGGAGGAGGCGAGCCATTCAGGGTGCGATGTAGCAATGATGAAACATACAACTTTCCTCTAGTCCCTAAGTACTTCCTCCTCCCCCAGTATCATGATCCCAATTCTACCTTACAAATCTGGCTAGCCAACAGAGGATGTATATACACTGGTACAGAAAGGAAATAGAAACACAGGGAATCTAGGGCAGATAATCCCTCAGGACCAGTGGTGTGAGTGGTGATACTGGGAGGGTGGGGTATAAAGGAGTAACTGATTACAAGGTTCTATATGTGACCTCCTCCCTGGGGGACGGACAACAGGAAAGTGGGTGAAGGGATACATCAGACAGGGCAAGATATAACAAAATAGTAATTTATAAATTATAAAGGGTTCATGATGGAAGGGGGAGTGGGGAGGGAGGGGGAAAATGAGAAGCTGATGCCAGGGGCTTAGGTGGAGAGCAAATGTTTCGAGAATGATGAGAGCAATGAATGTACAAATGTGCCTTACACAATTGATGGATGTATCGATTGTGATAAGAGTTGTATGAGGCCCTAATAAAACAATTTTTTAAAAGGCCCCCTTTTATGTCAAACAAAGTGCACCCTGCTCAGAAAGCGACTTCATTTTGGTAATGATAAGATAAGGACTCTAGTATCTAGCTAATTGGGTCCCCCCACAAAAACAACTGAAGACCATTAATATATTTAGAGAAAGAAAACATTAATTGATGGTAACAGGTTTGATTATGATGAAATACTTTTAGAAACTAAAAAAAAAAAAGATATAGATTAGTAACCCTTAGCAGTACATTTAATAGTTTAGGTCATGGATAGTTTTTCTTCTAATGTATAAGCAACTTTTAAATATTTTAAAATATTAAAATTATATCCTAAAGATAGAGGTGGAGTCAAGATGGTATCTAGGTAGAATTACCCACCCGGTGCTCCTGCTGCCAAACCAGAAAACTAAGATGCTACACATTGTGGCCTAACTGCCCATATAAAACCCTCTGTCAAGCTTCAAGCCTGCCCCAACTTGGTGCAGGGGCACAACTATAGTTACCAACCTTGCCCCAAACTCTGAGGACCCCCACAGCTATCAGACACTGAGTCTTCGCAGAACCCTGCCTACAAAGCAGTCCAACTCACTACCATGGTAGGCCACAAGCAATCCTCAAAAACACTCTTACCAGTCACACAGAGAAAGAGTCCAGAGCCCCTTGGTTTCTCAGAAATATGGTGCCCAGTTCTTCCAAACATCATGCAAGCAGCAACATACCACAACACCTTCAACAAGAAAACAAGGAAGACAAAACACAACAGTGATGATAATGCTCACAGAAGAATCAGACCTGGATCTACCACAAAAAGAAATCTTTAGAAGGCTGCTAGAGTAATAAAGGAAATGAGGGAAGCAATGCAGAAGCACGACACAATAGAGGAGATGAAGTCCATGATAGAAGGGATGAAGTCCATACACAAAATGGAAATACAAGAGCTTATGGATGAGATAACAGAAGCAAATCACAAGGTCACGGATCTCACAAACCTAAGACAATTGGGCAGACATAAACAAAAGCAAAAAATAGTCAAATAAGATAAACAAAGAGGTGGAAAAAAGCCTGTGATCAATGACAAATGTTATTAATATGAACAACATTCGAATAATTGCTCTTCCAGAACAAGATGCAACAAAGAAGTCAAGTGCTAAATTAGCGGGGAAATTTCTGGATACAAACGTCCCCACCTTAATGAATGAGAATCAAACACTCATACAGGAAGCAGAGGGACAGAAATTAGATTAAACCCCAGGAATACCTCATCAAGGCATATAATAGTGAAATTATCCAACTTTGAAGAAAAAGAGAAAATTTTAAGTGCAGCAAGAGAAAATTAGGTGGTCACATACACTGGTGTTCAGGTAAGAATATGCTCAGACCTATCAGCAGAAACCATAAAAAGGAAGAGAGAATAGAATAACATCTTCCAAAAGCTGAAAGAAAAAAATGCCTGCCTGAGAATCCTCTATCCAGCCAAACTATCTATTAAGATAGATGGTGAGATAAGAAACATCCAGGACAAGGAAAAACTCAAAGAATGCATCATAAGATAGCCAACCCTGCAGAAAATCCTTGCTAATTCACTATGGTCAGAAGACCAATATACACCAAACACAAGCAAGAGACCATCATGTAACCCAACTCCACCCAGAAGCCAACACACCAATAACAATTACCAAGACAACATGGCCTCAGAGGGTAAAGAAGACCAGAATGAAGCCCCGCGCACAAACACAGCACAATGATATAAAGGGAGATAGGAAAACACTCAACACAAAGGGTATGAGATAACAGCAATGAATCCACAGATAGTGTTAATAACTGAATGTCAACGGCCTCAATTCACCCATTAAAAGACAAAGGCTACCAGACTGACTCAGAAAAAACCCATCAATCTGTTGCCTGCAAGAGACAAATCTTAAACTCTCAAACAAAAATAGGCTAAGAATAAAAGACTGGCAGAAAATATACCAGGCAAATGGCAACTTATAAAAAGCAGGTGGTTCAATTCTAATCTGACAAACTTGACCTCAAGGTGAAACCATATAACATATGAGGATAGGGACTATATAATCCTCAAAGGATCAATAAACCAGGAACAAGTGAGCATAATAAATATATACATGCCTAACAAGAAACCCGTGAAATGTGTCAAAGAAACTATTCAAAGATGACAAAGGAAATCACAGAATCAACTATCATAGTAGAGGACTTTAACATATCACTATCAGAGAAAGATCACTGGGAAAGAAGCTCAGCAAGGAGTCTACAAAGCTAAACATTACAGTTAGGCAACTGGACCTGATAGACATTTATGGAGCCTTCCATTCCAATGCACATGGCTCATTTAAAATAATAGACCACATTCTGGGGCATAAGTACAGCCCAAGTAAACACAAACACAGAGAGATTACTCAGGTGTCCTTTTCATATCACCACACCATAAAGCTGGAGATCAATATAAGGACGACCAGAAAAATAAGGGCAAAAAAAGGGTGGATGAAAAATGATCTTCTGCAAAATGAATGGGTACTGACCCAGACCAGAGAGAAGCTTAGGAAGTTTGTAGAAACTAATGTGTATGAAAATACAACATATGAAAACCTATGGGTTCCTGCAAAAGCAGTTATCAGAGGTTGCTTGACAGCAATAAGAGGATATATAAAGAAGGGAGAGAGACTTATGACTGATATGCTATCACGAAACCTCCAGCAACTAGAATAGAATCAACAGGAAAAAAACCTTCATAGAAAAGAAAAGAAATAATAAAAGTCAGGACAGAGCTAAACCAGTGGAAACACAACTAAATATTGCAAAAACTGATGCAGCAAAAAGCTGGTTCCTTGAAAGGATCAACAAAAGCTACAGACCACTAGCAAGTCTAACCAAGGAAAGGAAAGAGCAAACATCAATAGCCAAGAAGAGGGATTAACAGGGGAAATCACAACAGACTCCAATGACATTAAAAAGATAATCACAAAGTTCCATAAAAATCTGTACTTTAATGAATTCAACAACTTGGATGACATGGACAAATACTTGGAAAAATAATCCCTCTTTAGATTATCCCAGATAGAGATCAAGAACCTCAACAGATCCATAAAAAAAGAAGCAATAGATATGGTTATCAAACTACCAACAGAAAAAAAGCTTCTGGGTCAGACAGTGTCACAGAAGAATTCTACCAAAACTATTCTGGAGGATAGAAAAGGAGGGAAAATTCCAAAACAAAGCCAGTATAACTTTGATAACCAAGCAGGCCAAGAATCCCACAAGAATAGAGAACTACATGCCAATATCTCTAATGAAAATAGATGGAAAAAATCCTTAATGAGATATTGGCCAATAGAATACAAAAGTATATAAAGCATATCATCTACTGTAATCAGGTAGGATTCATCCCAGGGATGCAGGCATGGTTTAACATCTGAAAATCCATCAGTATTGTACACCACATTGATAAGAAAAAGTTTAAGAATCACATAATCACATAATAATATCGAAAGATGCAGAAAAAGCATTTGACAACATCCAAAACCCACTGCTAATTAAGACACTCAATGAGATAGAAATGGAAACAACAATTCCTCAAGTTATTACAAGCTATCAATGATAAGCTAACAGCCAACATAATATGGAGAAAAGATGAAAATAATCCCACTGGTAAAGGGGACCAGACAAGGAAGCCCCTTGTCACCACTTCTATTCAACATTGTACTGGAGGTCCTAGCTAACAACATAAGACAGCAGGAGAACATTAAAAGTATCCAAGTAGGAGAGGAAGAGATGAAACTGTTGTTATTTTCAGACAACATAATTCTAACATTGAAAATCCCAAAAGCTTCACAACAGGAGTACTGGAAGTAATACAGGAATATGGAATAGCAGCAGGATACAAGATCAACAAGCAGAAGTCTATTGGTTTGCTATATATATCGGACAAGACCATGGGAGAGGAGACCAAGAAGCAGTACCTGTCACAATAGCCAAGAAAAAATTGAAATATCTAGGAATACATTTAGCCAAAAAAATAAAAGACTTACACAAGGAAAACTACAGGACCCTATTACAGGAAACCAAAAGTGACCTCCACAAAGGGAGGAATATCCCATGCTTCTGGATGGGAAAACTCAATATAGTAAATATCTCAATCTTACTCCAGGCACTACACAAGTTTAATGCTATCCCAATTCAAATACCAACAACCTTCTCCAAAGAATTGGAATAGCTGACTGTCCATTTCATACGGACAGGGAAGAAGCCCAGAATTAGCAGAGAACTCCTCAAGAAGAAGGAAAAAGTTGGAGGGCTTGCTTTACCTGACTTTAATACCTACCACACAGCCGCAGTGGTGAAAACAGCATGGTACTGGTATTATGGCAGCTACTCAAGCCAATGGAAAAGAACAAAAACAAACAAACCAGAAATAAAACCATCAGCATATAGACAATTGAATTTCCACAGGGGCCCAAAAGCATCAATTGGGAGGTAGAAGCCCTCTTTAACAAGTGGAGCTGGGAGCAATGGGTAGCCACCTGTAGAAAAATGAAACAAGATGTCTACCTTACCCCATTCACAAGAACAAACTTAAAGTGGATCACAGACCTAGAAGTAAATCCCCAAACTGTCAGGACCATCAGTGAAGGAATCAGGACAAACCTAGGAACCTTTGGCTCAGGGAACCCATAGGCTAGCTTCAATAGATAAGGGTACATACATATGTGAACCTGTAATACTAAGGATAAAACACCTTTGTGTGTGTCGAAAGACTTCACCAAGAAGGTAGCAAGAGAACCCATAGACTGAGAGAGGATTTGTAGCAATAAAACAACAGACTTATCACTAAAATCTATAATACCCTCCCAGCCTGCAAAAGAGGAGAACAGTTAACCCCCTGAAGAAGTGGGAAAAGACCTTAAAGTTTATTTTGCAAACCTGGCCTATAAACACATGTGGGGTTAATTGAAGGATGGAGAGATAAATGGCTCAGTGAGCCTTTCTAGTTCTCAGGTCTCTTGCTCTCTGTTGGTCAGACCAGTTCCCTGCTTCAGCTTGTAAGGCTCACTTCCTGCAAGACATCCCCAAGGACCTACCCTAACGCAGCCCTGGGTGCTGGAGCAGCTGTGTGGAGACCCCTGCCATCGCTGAGATGCTTACATGCTCACTTATTAGGCTTTCCTCCTGCAGGCAGCGTCATTGAGTATGTTTTGTGAGATGGTGGAGGACTTTGTGGATTGGTGTCGGACATATGTGCTAATATTGGACTTGTGGGCTTGGACAGCACTGGGTTGGGATGTTGTCTTGATGTGTATTTACCCTTTATATAAAATTCTCTCATACATATGAGTTTCGGTGGGTTTGTTTCTCTAATGTACCCAGACAAACACTGACCTGAACAGGTGTTTCACAAGGGAGGAGACTTGAATGGCTGATAAACATACGAAAACATGCTCCCGATTATTATCCACGTGAGAAATTCAAATTAGAACAACTATGAGATATCATCCAATACCCTTTAATATAGCCCAATTCAGAAAATCAGAAAGCAACAAATATTGGAGGTGGATGTGGCAAGATAGGAACTCTCCTCCACTGCTGGTGGTCTTGTAGATACATACAGCCTCTGTGAAAAGTTATCTTGTGATATTTAAAACAAATTAAAATTGAGCTACATTATGATCCAGCTATCCCTCTATTGCAGTGGTTCTCAACCTTCCTAATGCCGACCCTTTAACACAGTTCCTCATGTTGGGTTACCCCAGCCCCAACCATAAAATTATTTTCGTTGCTACTTCATAACTGGAATTTTGCTACTGTTATAAATCAGGCAACCCCTGTAAAAGGGTCATTTGATCCTCAAAGGGGTCACGAACCACAGGTTGAGAACCACTGCTCTACTGGGTATATACCCAGAAGAGGTATATAAACCATGACCAGTTGTCTGAATTCCAATGTTTATTGCGGTGCAATCCACAATCACAAAGAATTAGAAACAACCTAAATTTCTATCGATAGACAAGTGGATTAGTAAACTCTGGCACATACACACAATAGAGTAATACACATCACTAAAAAGCACTGATGATCACATGAAACATGTCATATGATGGGAAGAGTTGGAGGAATTTTATGCTAAGCAAAGAAGGACAAGTACAATAGGAAACCCCTGAACACAATCAGCACAGTAGTTATAGAAGAAAAGCCACTTATCTCACACTATAAGGGTTGTGGTATAAGCAGACAGATGGAGGTCAGACTAAACCCAAGGAGGTACATGTTATTCCAATAAAATGAAGGGGCAAGTGGGGGAGGGGAAAGGAGAAAAGGATGAGGGGAGGGAGATGATGGCACAGGGGGAACAGGACACTAAACCACCGAGGGGGAGAGTATTGCTTATGTCTCCACAGAATTTGAAGTGAGCATGCAGACCCCACCATGGTGCACTAAACCTTGAGGGCAAAATAACCACATGGAGAAATGCATGAAAAGATTGGGCTGCAAGGCCAGTCCCAATCAGAGCTAAACTGACCCGCTTCCTAGATATATGAGCTACAACATGAAACCTACAGGTTGGGGAGAGGGGCTGGCATGCCACGCCCACAAAGAAGTCAACCAAGAAGCAAAAAGAGAAAGGGACAGTCTAGACCCCATATCGGCACCCCAAACCTGGAGGTCAACATCCCTGCATGGCACAGAGAGGACTGTAGGGCCAACAACAGCTCAAGACATATTGCCCCCTCACTGGAGCATAACGCGACAGAGGGCAAAACTGGGGACACACAGCAGGGAGTTAGTCTGGTCTGAAACCCCCCTATAGCAGGGCATACCAAGAAGGGAACATAGTAGAACAGCAAAGGGAGCATTGAAAAAACACAACACCTCCCTTCATCCACTTTTTGGTTGTCTGTCCCCCAGGGAGGAGGTCACACACAGTTCCATGTAATCGGTTCCCTCTTTCCTACCCATTCTCCCT